>NW_027249414.1:65000-197525 GCF_030848795.1 Temnothorax nylanderi
CACCAGGTAGTCTGGAGAAACGAATACATCGCAGAGTCAAATAAAAAGATGTGAACATATAGCAAAAGCAATGATCAGTACAAAGAGATCTATACGAGGAGATCCCGTCGACACGACGCACAACACAATAATGATTCGGTAACACAGGCAGGGACACGTCTTATGACAAACTTTGGCAGATATAAATTGAAAAACGTGTAGGTCAAACGTAGCAAATAATAAATAATATGAAGTGAACGATGATAAATACAAAAATATTTCGCTGGTCGGGAATGCCTTAGTCAAACATTGGTAAAAATAAATTTAAACGTATAGATCGCAACTTAATATTTAAACGCACCTTGATCCGCGTGTGACCCTTATAGCCTTTTCTAATCTATATTATGATATATAATATATATATATATATATATAAACGGGTTTCCAAAAAATCGGTAACGAAAAATTATCCATAAAAATTATCCATAAAAAAAGAATTCAGGTCGATATCTGAAAATTTGCAGTAATTAGAGCAATCACGTACATTTTTTTAAACAAAAATCGGAAACCCCTATATTATTAGCAATTTTTCTAATTCTATTACATTCTTTAGTTCTTTCTACCCCTATTTCATATATAATTCTTTAAAATTCGACACTTTATGACACTCCCCGGGAAATTCTACCCCTGTATCATATGTAATTCTTTGAGATTCGGTCAATTATTTCTCGAAAAATTAGAAAAACCGGTTTCCAGAAAATCGGTAACAAAAAACTATACACATAGTGGCACTCCCCGGAAAATTCTACCCCTATTTCATATACTTTTGGTAAAAATTCGGTCCACTAACGAATAAGTAGTTCGCGGACAGACAGACGGACGGACGGACGGACAAACAGTCGGGTTTTATATAATAGTATGACTAGATTTTTCGCCCGCGCTTCGCGCGGGCTCAAAATCTATTCCACTCTCCCCAAACTCACCCATTAATTAGGATCACCAATAGAACCCCATGAAACCCAATTTTCAACCCCATAGTAGCCATCCCCATAAAATTAGTAATCTTTTGGTACCAGTTTCATCAAAATCATCAACAAAAAATTAGAAAAGTTTGGCACCGGTTTCAAAAAAATCGATCCATTAATAAAAAATTATCTATTAATGAAAAATTAAACTTATCCTCCAAAAATTTTAAAAATTTTGGCACTGGTTTCAAGAAAATCGGTTAATTAATACTTATTATTTATCGAAATTTGAATAATTTCCAAACCGATTTCCAAAAAATCGTTAACGAAAAAGTATTCATAAAAATTATCCATAACAAAATTCAGCTTGATATCTCAAAATTTGCGGAAATTGGAGCAATTACGTACATTTCTTTTTAAACAGAAATCGGAAACCCTTTTACTATTATCAATTTTTCTAATTCTATTACATTCTTTAGTTCTCTCTACCCCTATCTATATATATAAGTACCTGATGTCTGTATGTCTGTCTGTCTGACCGCGAACTACTTGTTATTTCCCGAGAAATTCGAAAAATTTCGTAACCGGTTTCCAAAAAGATCAGTAACAAAAAATTATAAACTTTATCCCGGAAAATTATAAATAATCCCCGGGAAATTCTACCCCTACTTCATATACAATTCTTTGAGATTCGGTCAATTATTTCCTGAAAAATTGGAAAAATTTCGTAACCGGCTTCCAAAAAATCGGTACTGAAAAATGGTTCTGAATATTCCACGCTAGATTAAATTACACCATCCCCGAATCACTCAGCGGGTGGACGCTTTTATTCGCGGCGACGAAAAGTATTTGCTTCTTCTTTTTCCCTCTCCCCGCACTCCTCGGAAAATTCTACCCCTACTTCATATACAATTCTTTGAGATTTGGTCAATTATTTCCGGAAAAATCCAAAAAGATCGGTAACGAAAAATTATATACTTTATAACACTTCCCGGGAAATTATACCCCTACTTCATATACAATTCTTTGAGATTCGGTCAATTATTTCCGGAAAAATTTGAAAAATTTCTGAACCGGTTTCCAAAAAGATTGGTAACGAAAAATTATACACTTTATAGCACTCCCCGGAAAATTCTACCCCTGTTTCATATATAATTCTTTGAGATTCAGTCAATTATTTCCCGAAAAATTAGAAAAATTAGAAAAACCGGTTTCCAGAAAATCGGTAACGAAATAGTTATTTGTGTAACAAGTGCGGGAAGTTGAAAATTGGACACGAGTGCGGAGTGGACGCACGAGCCGAAGGCTTCGCCCCTCCCCCCGCCTATGATAAAAGCAACGTTTATTACAGGAGCAAATAGATGAGAAATATATTTAGTATCGGTTATGATTAATATATCCTGCAAAAGAAAGAAAGCTTTGTACGTTTTTTGTAAGGCATAAAAAGAAATTAGATTCATATATTTTTTTACATTTTAACATTTTTATATTTTTATATTTTTAACATTTTATATTTATATATTACAAGTAAAGAAAGTAAAATAAATTAATTTTTTTTTCAGTGGTTATTGTTATGTTTGAACAGTTTATCAGTATGATTGGATTATTTTTTGTTTTGGATGTAGTTAATATTCTATTGAGACTGTCTATATTTTGTTCATTTGTATGTATAATTGCGGTATTTGTATCTGTAGTGTTAATATTTATAGGTTTTGAGTTTTCTTTATTTTGCATGGGATTGTTGAATGTTGATGAATGTGAAGTTGAAGAGCTGGGATTAATTGATTGTGTAATTTGGTTGTATATATTTTTTTTGTTATTGATGGAGTCCTCAATGTATCCTTCAGCAACTGTATTGGATTTCCAGCCACCGTGTCGTTTTAATGTTGTTATGTCCGCTCCAGAGTCTGCTAGCAGCGTGGCAGAAGTGCGACGAAAGGTGTGGCCAGTATAAGAATGAGGATTTGCTAATTGTAGATATGATGCGATAATTGTTGGAATCTTTCCGAATTTGTTTATTCCAACTGGTTGTTTGGTGCACTTTCCATTTTGATAATTTAGAAAAAATCTTGAGGTTTGGACGTTTTTTGGTCTCTTTATATATTTTTTAGATATAGTGTAGAATTCATCGGTGATTATGAAAGATCTTGGTTTGTAAGTTTTTGTAGTTGGAATTTTAACAAGCAAGATAGTTTCTTTGTCTTTGATGTCATTAACTTTTATATTGGTGAGTTCCTCTCTTCTGCATGCACCACAAATTCCAAATATCATAGCTACCTGTAAATAATTTAGTATATATGTACACATTGTATAAAATTTTTTATTAATGTAAAAGTTTATGTTTGTATTTGATACATTACCTTTATAAGTAAATATTTTTGGTCATCAGCTTCGTTGAGAAATTTTGGAATTTGTTCTGATGTTAATACTTTTGATTTTTTTGGTGTATATCTTTGTGACTGTCTTTTCAGGAATGGAATGAGTCTATCATATTTATTAATATTAATATTTTGTTAATATTTAGAGTCGTTTTGAGCATTGAGTAAGTTGCTCATAAGGTGGATGGCTTATGTGTTTTTGATAATTCTGTGAGATATGTTAATATTGTGTTTTCCGAGAATGATTTCGTTTTTTTAGTAATTGTCCATTGTATAAACTTGTTATATGTATTTGTATATTTTTCTTTGGATTTTGAAGGTAAGAGATTTTCTATCGTGTTTTTTGCAATTTGTGCTATCTCTGGAGGTGTTAGTTGGTCGTCGCTATCGGTTTTTGGTATGATGTTTTTGTCACTCATTTTTGCTTCCTCATAGAGGAAGCTTTGTTTTCGTGAATTTCGTATATGAACCTTCGATTGCATTTAAGTTGGGTTTAAGTCAACCAAATTTAAAAAAATTATATATGAAATAGGGGTAGAAGAAACCAACGAAGAGATTGGTTTTTGAGTTTTTTCTGCCAATATGTTCAGATCGTTGTAAAACGTCGAAATATCGCCTAAAAAAAAATGTCTGTGTGTGTGTGTATGTGTAGATTTAATGTCCGTGGTTACTCTAACTTCCGCAAATATTGAGATATCGGGCTGTTTTTTTTTTAATCGATAGAGTATCATTCAAGGAAGGTTGGTATTGAATTTGGCGATAATCGGTAAAGGGGTTCTTTTTTAAAAAAATTTTGAATTTTTTTAGAAATGTCCGTGGTTGCTCTAATTTCCGCAAATATTGAGATATCGGGCTGTTTTTTTTTTTTAATCGATAGAGTATCATTCAAGGAAGGTTGGTATTGAATTTGGCGATGATCGGTAAAGGGGTTCTTTTTAAAAAAAATTTTGAATTTTTTTAGAAATGTCCGTGATTGCTCTAACTTCCGCAAATATTGAGATATCGGGCTGTTTTTTTTTTTTAATCGATAGAGTATCATTCAAGGAAGGTTGGTATTAAATTTGGCGATGATTGGTAAAGGGGTTCTTTTTAAAAAAAATTTTTACTTTTTTTATAAATGTCTGTGGTTGTTCTAACTTGCGCAAATATTGAGATATTGGGCTTAATTTTTTTTTAATTGATAGAGTATCGTTCAAGGAGGGTTGATATTGAATTTGGCGATGATCGATAAAGGGGTTCTTTTTTTAAAAAATTTTTTTTAATTTTTCTAAAAAAATTTTCAGGGGTTCTTTTTTAAAAAAATTTTAAATTTTTTTAGAAATGTCCGTGGTTGCTTTAACTTCCGCAAATATTGAGATATCGGGCTGTTTTTTGTTTTAATCGATAGAGTCTCGTTCAAGGAAGGTTGGTATTGAATTTGGTGATGATCGGTAAAGGGGTTCTTTTTCTCTTAATGTTTTTTTTTTTCGATAATACACATTTTTTATATAGAATTTTTAATCAATATATTTTACTTTGTCTTGAGTATTTTCTAACTTCGCTGTTTACTCACTTTCAGATTTTACTGCTGCTCAAATCAGAAGTTCGTCCTGAAATATTTATTTTAAAAAAATATATATATAAATATATGAAAGTCGTTATTATTTTTTTTTAACAAATATTGAAGAATATAATAAAATTAGAAATAGACTGATATAAAAAAATTTGCGGAAGTTAGAGCAACACAAACATTTCTACAAAAAGTACAAATATTCTTAAAAAAGAACAAGTATTATATAGATTATCATTAAAAGAAAGTTGATATTAAGCAGCAGAGAAATAAGCTACTGAGAAAAAAGCAGCGGAGAAATAAGCAGCGGAAAATAACGAGAAATAACGATTAAAAAAAGAAGAAAAAATTTTTCATATTTTTTAAATTTTTATTTCAATTATAAATTTAAATTTATAAAAACAGGGCCCGCTTTGAGTCCTCTCGCTCTCCAACCCCCTCTGGGTCCTCTCGTTCTCCAACCCCCTCTGCGTCCTCTGGCTCGACTTAAACCACCTCTGCGTCCTCTTCCTCCCCAAATTTCATCCTCATCTCCTCCTCGTCCTTCTCTTCCCCAAATTTCTGCCCAATCTGCCAAATCTCTTCCGCGTCCTCTTCCTCGTCCTATCCGTCCCCAAATTCCTCTATATACTCTTCCTCTCGCTCCCCAACCATCTCTGCGTACTCTTCTTCTCTCTTCCCAACCTCTTCTGCTTCCTAATATTGATAAAGTTCAGAAATGTTGATTTAGTATTTTCTAAAAAATTATTCACTTTTTTTTAAATAGAAAAAGAAACTCAAATAATTAAATGATCTTTTTAATTATTTAAGTTTTTTTTATTATTTTGACTGTACATGTTTATATATATATTTTACCGGAATCATCTGTATCTTCTTCCTTTTCTTTGTAGTTTTTCAATCTTTCTCGGTCTCTCTCTCTCCGTTTTCTTTCCAGAACTCTTCTTTCAAGATCTCTTCTCTCACGTTCTCTTTCTCGTGTTCTTTTTTCTCTTTCCTCTTCCGCCTCTATACTTCGTT
The DNA here is from genome assembly GCF_030848795.1 of Temnothorax nylanderi. NCBI lineage: Eukaryota > Metazoa > Arthropoda > Insecta > Hymenoptera > Formicidae > Temnothorax > Temnothorax nylanderi. The sequence goes on from NW_027249414.1 coordinate 70,889, forward strand.
CTCGATCTTCACTTTTCTCTTCCTCTTCCACACTTTCTCGCTCTCTCTCTCTCCGTTCTCTTTCACGATTTCTTCCTCGTCCTATCCGTCCCCAAATTCCTCTATATACTCTTCCTCTCGCTCCCCAACCACTTCTGCGTACTCTTCTTCTCTCTTCCCAACCTCCTTTGCTTCCTAATATTGATAAGGTTAAGAAATGTTGATTTAGTATTTTCTAAAAAATTATTCACTTTTTTAAAAATAGGAAGAGGAACTCAAATATTTAAGTTTTTTTATTATTTTGACTGTATATGTTTATACATATATTTTACCGGAATCATCTGTATCTTTTTCGTTTTCCTTGTAGTTTTCTAATCTTTTCTCTTCCTCTTCCACACTTTCTCGCTCTCTCTCTCTCCGTTCTCTTTCACGATTTCTTCCTCGTCCTATCCGTCCCCAAATTCCTCTATATACTCTTCCTCTCGCTCCCCAACCACCTCTGCGTACTCTTCTTCTCTCTTCCCAACCTCCTCTGCTTCCTAATATTGATAAGGTTAAGAAATGTTGATTTAGTATTTTCTAAAAAATTATTCACTTTTTTAAAAATAGGAAGAGGAACTCAAATAATTAAATGATCTTTTTAATTATTTAAGTTTTTTTATTATTTTGACTGTATATGTTTATACATATATTTTACCGGAATCATCTGTATCTTTTTCGTTTTCCTTGTAGTTTTCTAATCTTTCTCGGTTCCTCTCTCTTCGTTTTCTTTCCAGAATTCTTCTCTCTCGATCTCTTCTCTCACGTTCTCTTTCTCGTTTTCTTTTTTCTCTTTCTTCTTCCGCCTCTATACTTCGTTCTCGATCTTCACTTTTCTCTTCCTCTTCCACACTTTCTCGCTCTCTCTCTCTTCGTTCTCTTTTACGATCTTTTTGTTTCCTTTTTCGTTCTCTTTCCCTTATTAATTGGATAAAACTGTGAAATATTAAGTTTTGCTTATTGAAATATATTAACAAAAATTATTTGAAAATTAGAAAAATGTAAAAGAAAAAATGAGCTTTCGAAAAAATCGAAAAAGTGTGCTCCTAATATGAGATACTCTAGAAATTTGATAATAAAGTGCAAAATACATCAATTAAATACATCAAAATACATTTCTTTAAAGTTTTAGAAAGACAAATGTAATGGAAAAGCATATTTGCAACAATCGTAAACCTAATATTGTACCTAATCTTCCCCCTTCACCCCCTTTCCTCTTAAATCAAGGTCAGCACAGTCTTATAAATTTGTATAAATCTTCAAATTAATATAGTATTTTCCCTTCTTTTTTATTTTTTCTTAGTAACTTGTTGCGAATTCTTTTTTATTTTTTTTTACTTTACTGTGTATGTTCACAATGACTTTACTATGTACGTTTCAGTTATTTGGGAAGGTTATGTCTGAGTATCGCTGTGGTAATTCGCGGAGTGTTTCCGCGCGCCGCGAGATGTCGTTAAGAAGATGTGAGAAATAAAAGGATTCTAGTGGAAAAGACATACAGAATGATTAGGGAATAAGGAGAGTGTCGGAAATGAGTTGTGCGGGAATGAGATATTACCGCACTGTTTCGAGTGGAAAATTTCTCGTGTGTGGAATTGGCTATTTGTCGCACAAAAAACACGAGCGTAATGGGCCACTTTCCAGGCACGTGTGATATAAAACTATACACATCATGGCACTCCCCGGAAAATCTAACCCCATTTTCATATACTTTTGGTAAAAATTCGGTCCACTAACGAATGAGTAGTTCGCGGACAGACGGACAGACAGACAGACGGACAGACAGACAGACAAACAGTCGGATTTTATATAATAGTATGATATAATAGTATGATATATATATATATATATATACTTTTGGTAAAAATTCGGTCTACTAACGAATGAGTAGTTCGCGGACAGACGGACAGACAGACGGACAGACAGACAGACAGACAGACAGACAAACATACAGTCGGGTTTTATATTATAGTATATACTATCTTTTTTTGTAAATCCCTTTACCAATCATCGCCCAAATCAATCACCTTTACATTCTGTATCTGTAATTTTTAATCACTTTTATTTATATAAAAAATTAGGATATTAAAATGGTGGACTTCCACACCACCCTTGAGGTTCCACCTATTGGCGCCGTTAGGTTTTTTATAGTAGACCTTCGCCTTAAGCCCTGTTATACTACTTCTCATATTATGTTATATTCTCGCATAGCGCAGAATGCATTTTGATAGTTGTTATGTCCTCGTATGGAATGGGAAAGTTCCGAGGTGGAAGAAAAGAAACGTGTGGAAGTATCTAACGGACTATCAGTATATTTCGCCTGTGCTTCTCGGTATGCACTCTAATGACGAATCCCTTTCGGGGAAGGACCGTCTACCGCGTGTCGGTGTTCTCCCCGCCAGAGTCGTCTCGGGAGGAGGGGGCATGACTAGCCGAAATTCGGCACTTAGTCGTTACCGCGATCTATCCCGCTTGCGGCCTTAAACGCGCGCGTGCTTTGAACCGCGCTTACCTATATACATATATATCAGTTCTTCCCCCTGTAAATCTCGAACTCGACGAATCACAATATATATATATAGACATCTCCTTAGAAGGACGCAAGATAATTTCCGTATCTCTCCGGAGGTTTTCTGTTACGCTGAGGCCGACCTTCCAAATTCGCATTCGCTTGTCGCTCGCTAATAGAAACGGCTGTGCGTGAGGCGTTTGCTTCGGCAGTCTCTCCTTCCTCGGACTCCATCGTCTCCTTATCCTTGGAGTGATGGCTCGAGCTGTCAGAGTCGAAATTTATCGGTACCAGAGCGTTTTTGGAGCTCGCGGGATCGCTTATTTCCTCTATCGGACCATTGTGGTCAATCTCCCTGAATCGCAACTTATCACTAATTTGATTCCCTATCGTTTTCATTTGGTTTGTGTGACGTTTCCAAATCCTACCATCGTCTAATTTAATCTCGTAATGCACTTTTCCTAATTTTGTAATTACGCTTCCAACACGCCACTTAACATTTTTGTCTAAATATTCTCGTACGGCGACTCTTTCGCCCTCTCTAAAATTCCTTGTTACTGTGATGTTCTGTATTGTCTTTTTCTCTTCGTTTACTTCGGGAAACATCAGATCCAATCTGCTTCTTAATTTTCTACCGTACATGACTTCCGCCGGTGATTCGTTTAGCTCCGGGTGTGGAGTTAATCTATAGCGAAAAAGAAATTTTTGCAAGTTGGTTCTGATATCTCTGTCCGTACTATTTAGCTTACGCAGTGCTTGTTTCAGAGTCTGCACAAAACGTTCCGCTAAGCCGTTTGTAGCAGGGTGATACGGCGCTGTACGTCTGTGATTAATGCCATTACTATCTAAGAAGTTTTTAAACTCTGCGGCTATGAATGTCCGGCCATTGTCCGAAACTAACGTTCGCGGTAGGCCAAACGTCGCGAAAATTTCTCTACACTTATTTATTGTATTTTGCGCTGACATATCTTTCACTATGTGTACCTCCGGCCATTTGGTATACGCATCTACTAATACTAAAAATGTATGTCCCATAAAGGGACCCGCAAAGTCTACGTGCACACGGTAAAACGGTTGGGACGCTACTTCCCAGTGATGTTTTGTTGTGCAGTTCGGATTATTACTAAAAAGAATACATGCTTCACAACTTTTTGTTATTTCCTCGATATCCCTATCTATTCTTGGCCACCAACAAAAATTTCTACTTAATTGCTTCATTCTAATTGTGCCGAAATGGCCTGTATGTAATTCTTTCAATACCTTATTTCTTAAAGCTTCTGGAATGACTACTCTCTCTCTCTTAAAAATAATATCGTTTTGTAACGCAAATTCGCCGTCTTTGTAGCCTAACGGTACAAGGCTTTTACCTTTCTCTAATGCTTCTTTGATTTTTGCTAAATCTAAATCTTTACTCGTTTCCTCTCGGATATTCTTTGCTGTCACGGGCAATACTTCTACGTTTTCTATTTGAAAAATATCGATTGTGTCATACTTTCCGACCTTCGTTTCCTGTATGGGTAATCGTGAAAATCCGTCGGCATTTCCATGTTCCTCTGACTTGCGATATTTAATATCAAAGTTAAATGCTTGTAAGAATACCGCGTAGTGCTGCATACGCATAGCACTATATGCCGGAAGCCCTCTTTGCGGATTAAAAATTTGAGCTAACGGTTTATGATCCGTTAATAGGGTAAATCGATTCCCATACAGAAATTGATGGAACTTTTTAACACCAAATATAATGGCTAACGCTTCCTTGTCGATTTGCGCATATTTCTTTTGCGTTTCCGTTAATGTATTTGACGCGTACTGAATCACGCGCTCTGTACCATCGGGATACAGATGCGAAAGGATGGCTCCTACTCCGTACGGGCTAGCATCTACTGCGAGTATTAAAGGCAGCTTTGGATTAAACGGAACTAATATCTTTTCACTCCCGAATTCCCATTTAACCTTGTTAAATGCGCACTCGCATTCTTTAGATTATTTGAAAACGGTATTTTTCTTTAATAATTTATTCAAGGGGTATAGTATATTGCTTAAATTTTTGATAAAACGCCCATAGTAATTAACTAAACCGATAAATGCTCGTAGCTCGGTAACATTAGTTGGTCTGGGCATCTTTTGTACTGCTTCCATTTTCTTTGGTTCTTTTAATATCCCGTTTTTACTTAATATATATCCGCAATACGTAATTTGATCTTTAAGAAAACTACTTTTATCTACATTTATACGTATGTTATGTTCCGATAGTCGCTTCAATACTAGCTCTAATCTTTCCAAATGTTGCTTCATATTTTTTCCTGAAATTCTGATATCATCTAATAGTACGGCTACCCCCGGTATTCCGTGTAATATAGCTTCTATCGTTCTCTGCCAAATAGCAGGTGCAGATGCTACTCCGTACATTAATCTCTTACTCCGAAATAGTCCTTTATGTGTATTTAAAGTGAGTATTTCTCTATCCGCTTCCGCGACGGCTAATTGTAAATACGCTTGTTTTAAATCTATCTTAGAAAAAATAGTGTCTTCCGCCATTGACACAAATAATTCATCCGTCGTGGGCAGGGGATGGTCATACACTACTAAAGCCGGATTCACGGTAACACTAAAATCCCCGCAAATTCGAATCGAACCATCTTTCTTTAGCACGGGCACGATGGGCGTGGCCCATCTAGACGATTCTACTTTTTCTAATATCCCGGCTTCTACCATGCGATCTAATTCTTTTTCTACTTTTTCCAGAATTTTAAACGGCACCGCCCGATTTTTCATAAATACCGGTCTTGCGTCCGGCTTCAACTTTAAATGTGCTTCAAAGTTCTTAATGTGTGCAAAATCTTCACTTAATACATTCTTATACTTTTTCAACAGTTCCTCTAGCTTTTTGTTGCTACATGTGTCTAACATTTTGACATCTTCCACTTCTACTAAACTATTTTTAACTTTCGATAATATTTCCAATTGATTAATCCATTCCCGGCCCAGCAACGGATCTCGGTCATATTTTACCACATACATATTCAACGTTTTAGTTTGATCTACATCTTTTACTTTTACTATAACGAAACCGCACGGCACGGAATTTTGTTTGCAATATGAACGCAATTTTAAATTCGTTTTATACAACGGTAACTTTGAAAACGTATTTTTCACCCATTTCTCGCTTACCAGGGTAACCGCTGAGCCGCAATCTACATCAAATACAACGTCTCGGTTTTCGATTTGGAGGGTTACCGTAAATTTCGCTCTGTGCTCGAGGTGCTCTCGATCCATCACGCTGCAAACTTCCTCGAGCATATGTGCCTGGCCTTTCTTTTTGCAGACCTTCTGTAAATGTCCGAAACCTCCGCATTCTCTGCATTTTACCGTCCGAGGAAGGGTACAACTGGTTGCAAAATGAGCCTGTCCGCACCTAAAGCAGATTACATCATTATTTTTATCACGCTTATTACAATGGTTACTCGTATTATATTTAAGGGGGTAGTCCTCTAAATATGGCTGTAAAATTGGTGTTTTTCGGAATTTTTTTTTAATACTAAAATAAAAGGGAATGACAAATTTGAGTGTATCCATTTATTAATCATATAAATAGCTTTCGGGCATAATTTTTTTTTACTCCATCGGCCGCTTCCCGTGACCGCTGCACGAGGTGAAAGCACCCCTTGTCCTGGAAACGCCCATTTTCGGTGGCCGGCCTGGGGGTCTTCCGATTGGTCCTGCAACAAAATAAATGTTTTTAAGTTATTGTCAAATGCTAAATCCAGTCCCCTACGTAGGAGAATTGAAAAAAAAAAAACAAAATAAAAAATGATGACGTGTTAAAAAAACGTTTAAAAAAAAACGTTATTTTTCAGCCTAAAATCGGCACAGAAACGTGCACCGAGCACAAATTTTTCAAGGGATCCAAAAACGGCTACGTAGGGGACTAGATAATTCAATTGAGAATGCAAAACGCAAAGTCCGATCAAAATCGTACGTGTCGATAAAACGTTATGCCGGCCACTGATTTCAAAAACACCGTTTCGAGAAAAACGCGTTTGAAGTTTCGGATTACATTTTTTGCAGTTTAGTTCAACATACCTCTAGTCCATACATGCCTGGCCCATACAGCATCCCTTCGAGGTTGACGTGGAGGGCTTCGTCCATCTTTTTCTTTTTAAAAAATTATTTAGAGGACTACCCCCTTAAACTTGGAACGGTTGCTTTGTTGTGGCTCCCTTTTTGCTCCATGTTGACTTCCTTTGACTCCGTTTCGTTCTTCTTGTCCCTTTGTCTTCTTCTGTTTTGGTTTCGCTCCTATGAAATCAACAGCTGCTTCCGTTGGGCTTTCCTCCTTCAATTTGCTGGCTCCTTTCTCCGCCAATTCCATGCCGCACGCAATTTTTAGCGCGGATTCCTTGGTAAGGTTGACCGTCTCTAACAGCCTTGCCTGGATTCTCTGGTTTTTTAAGCCAAAGACAAATTGGTTTCTCAACTCCGTTTGCAGATACGCTCCAAATTTACAATGCAAGGACAGTTTTTGCAGAGCCGCCATGTATTCTTGCGCGCTCTCCTGTGGCCCTTGCATTCTCTTTCTGTATATGTATATCTCTGCAATTTCCAACGGCTCCGGCTCGTAGAACTCTTTCAGTTTCTCTACTAACGTACCGCACAAAATTCCGAAGGCTTCCACTCCTACGAAATGTAACAGGTACGCCACTCTGTCCGCCTCCTCTCGAATTTGGAAAACTCGGAAGGTGCCTTCTAGCCGTTGTAGCCATCTTCCCAGTGGCTGTCGCCCCGGGTCGAAAACGTCGACTTGCAACGGATTTGCCATCACCACTGTCTGTCCTGGAATCGCTCCTGACACTGGACTTGGTATATTTGCCCCTGTGGTCGGCATTTTTTTATTATTCCTCTTTATCCTCGTCGCCAGCTGTTATGTCCTCGTATGGAATGGGAGAGGTCCGAGGTGGAAGAAAAGAAACGTGTGGAAGTATCTAACGGACTATCAGTATATTTCGCCTGTGCTTCTCGGTATACACTCTAATGACGAATCCCTTTCGGGGAAGGACCGTCTACCGCGTGTCGGTGTTCTCCCCGCCAGAGTCGTCTTGGGAGGAGGGGGCATGACTAGCCGAAATTCGGCACTTAGTCGTTACCGCGATCTATCCCGCTTGCGGCCTTAAACGCGCGCGTGCTTTGAACCGCGCTTACCTATATACATATATATCAATAGTAATCACTGCGCACTGCCCAGAATGCATTTTGGCTGCAATTACTGCGCCAATCGCAGAATGCATTTCTGTTCCTCTTTATTTTACTCTCATTTATTTTTAGGATAATATGTATTTTTCTTTTTTCCGTCTGAATGATAAAGTAATCACTGCGCACTGCGCAGAATGCATTTTGTCTGCAATTACTGCGCCAATCGCAGAAAGGATTTCGTTATTAATTTCGAATGTGTCCTCATTCTTAGGACAAAGGATCGTTCGATTATGGTTGTCTTTGACTTGTTCCATGTTGATTCTTTCACCAAAAATCTCAGTTATAAGAGATTCTTTTGATATAAAGTCCTGGGGAATTTTAATTGTTTCATCCGTATTAGACAATTTACCCTTTCCGAGTTCCAACAGCCAAGTTGTAAATTCTCTTTCATCTACAGTTCTCATATTTTGCTGGAGTTTAACTTGATTTACATTCCTCCATATAGGATTATATTTAACAGTAGACTCAATTATCGCTGCTTTTTGTGCATGTGGCACTATTGGTAGATTTTGTCTAAAATCTCCTGCAAATAAAATAACTTTTCCTCCAAATGGTTGTGACTTCTTCATCAAATCCCTGAGGAGTTTATCCACTGCTGTTAAGGCATGTCCGACAGTCATTGTTCGCACAAGTTTTAGCCAAACCTGATCTCGTTGAATGCTAAGAATAATTGACAACACATAGCCGAATAAGTCTTTAACTTTCAGTTTGAAAAGTAAGCAATATAGAACAATTCAGAAAAGTACATGACATAAAACAGATAAGTATGCAGTTTAGAATATCAATATACAAGACAATATCTTATTTATAAGATTAAACAATGTTAGAAACAAGGAAAGGTCATTATCTTGGAATAATATATGAAATCAATATTCGAAAGCATCTTCACAATTAAGAATGTTAGCTATTTCTTTTAATATTCATGATCGAATCTTATTTGTAATCCTTATATTCAATATAGGAAGAAAAAGGTATTGTTCAATAATAAAGTTTTATGATAATAGACTGATATCTTAAGTTTGTAAAATATTTAACTAAATAGTCATTTAACTGAACTTCATTTCAAAGGACGTGTAAATTAATCGAATTGCATTAGTGTATTCCGAATTCATTGGATGAATAAATTTTATAAGTAATCGGTAATAATAATTAGTATTTATGAGGAAAGAACCCGGAAAAATTAGATAATGACCTTGAATTATATAGAAATATTCTTAAACTAAGACACATTTATGCATTAGTAAGTTATCTCTGATCACAGTTCCGAATAATACCAAAAATACATTATAAAACATCTGAATGAATGATTGCAAAATATTATTTAATAAATTAGTAGTAGATATAAAAGGAAAGAGAACGATCTTTTACTATGACTTTAACATGGTAAATCAAAGTTTTAATATTACTAATATTACGACGTACGATAGTATATTGAGATGAAGAAGGAAGTAGCAAATAATATAAAATCGTAAACTGATTATTTAATCGGAACTTCAAATATGTAAGTTATCGTGAAAACTCTATCCAGAGATAATTTACGAGACATTATATATATATATTTATAACTCAATGTAGATTACGCCGGGTCGATCTCATGAAATGACGGTCGAAGGAGCAATATTACGTATCCTCACAATGTATAAATAGTTCCGGAATCATCCTGACGTATTGTAGAAAGGACAGAAAAACATACCTGGAAAATGCAAGATTGTATCCTGGAAACAAAAGAGAGCAGATCCCATCGATCTGTTAACGTTTTTAAACGTTCTCAATTGAAATATCAACTCGGCGATCGTTGTAAGCGATCCCGTTAATTAGGCTTGTAGAGCCACAGTAGTATACCGCGTGATTCATACATTTCCGACATGTCCATACTATTGAATCTTTGCCTAAACCTGAATATGAAAAGGCCAAAGATGAGGATTATTCTCTTATAGCAGGACGAATACGTTCTCAGCCGGAAATGCCCCAAGCTCTACGCACCTGAATATGTAAAAGAAGGATCGATATGTGGAAGAAGTTCCGAAGAATTGCTATGAAAGGGAAGATCCGTAGGATCGTTCCCTTGTCGCGCAGGAAGGGTCGGAGTTCCGCCTGATCCGCTACTAGGTATCCTTCAGCGGCACCGATTCGTCCTAACGCTATGCGGTAACCTCACTGTTCCTCACAGGAAAGTCGATTAGATCTCAGCAAAAAAAAGGAACGTCCGAAGGACCGAGCACTCGCACTTAGCACACGCACCAGACAGATAAAGTCTGTTGAATCAATGATTTCGCTGCCATAGCAACTCGTGAAGGAAACCGAAGAAGATCGAGACTCGCGCGATCGTACCAATCTCATGAAAACTTCGTATGCATTACATTCGACTTTTCGATATACATTTTGAATACTCGACTCTCTTTCAGTATTTTTTAAACAGTCATGCTCACCTCATCCCATATGATGAGTTTGGCAGAGATCAGTTCTCGTGCAGCTTTCGAGTTTTCTCTGATATTAAATTTAGCACCATCATCAATTGGAATGGAAAGTTTGAACAGGGAGTGATATGCTCTTTTTCCCTTTAGAAGTGTGGCAGCAATGCCAGTTGATGCACATGGTAGAACTTCCTCGTTTCTTACTCGGATAACACTCAGAAATGTGTTAAACAGATAGGTTTTACCACTACCTGCAAACCCATCTATACAAAATAGCCGCTGTGGTTCATTCTCATTGTCAATTGCTCGCATGACCAAATCGTACACGTGCTTTTGCTCAGCATTTAGTGTCGATAACAAATAGTCACCGCGTCTCCTTTCCTCATCCACATTATACTCTCTTACGTAAATAATCACTGGATTTGGATTTGGCAATTGGAAATTCTCACAACTGCTTCCATTATTCCTCAGAATTTCTTGTATATAATTCAAAGCCATATTTTCAGAATTGACAACATTGCCGTGTACAAAGTCCTCAATCATGGATTCTTTGTATCTATCCCAAAGAGTTGGTACATTTGTTGGATTTTCAAAGATACAAATGTAGGAAAATAGCTCTCGAAGCTGTGCAGGCATATGGGTTCCTGTCGCTTCCTCTATTGTTTTGGCCCACAGATCATCTGCTTCTACCAAATTCTTTGCAATTGCCGCATCCTTGAACGTCTTATAAAGTAGGGAAGACCGGGGCTAAACCGTCAGTTTTTTTTTCGGTGCCGATTTTTAACAACAAAATAAATAATTTTAGTTAAATGTGGTATACCACTGTAAAGAGTGAACCTTTAGCTACAAAATTTATATAGGAAATTTTTATCTACGTCGCTTTGTTTAACCGGTATAGAGCAAAAACGACAACGGTGGAAAAATTGAAATTTCAAAAATGCCGGGGTTTAACCGTCACCCCCCCCCCCCCCGGGGTTTATCCGTCACACTGCATTTTTAATACATATACATACATCTAATCCTGAAAAATGATAGGATACATTTTAATAATTGTTTTTTAAGAGAAAAATATAAAAATTTATTAAAAAATAATTGTTTTACCTATTCCATAAAACAATTTAGGCACGTGAATACAGATCCTGACAAGCGCACGCATGTGTTGTGTGCCCTACGCTCACACGCAATGCACTGTTTCCCATATGCTCTGTTTATTGTCAACTTCTTGAGCACACGCAGCACGTATTATCCAAGTCTTCGTCAGAATCCGACCGCTGCTGCTTCCTTGACTTCGATTTACGCCCACTGCTCGTCGAAGGCTGCGGTTCTGTTTGTGCGGCATTTTTTTATTTTATTTTTTCTCACCGCAAGAACTGCCTTCTTGAGTTGCTCCTTGTCGACGGGAATTGACGGCGTCCTCGCGCCGATTCCTCGACGCGCCGACGACGACACGTCGCGTCAGGACCCAGGGATTATGTGATTTACGTCGCCTTGTACGGAGCAACGACGACGACAACGACGGCCACGACCACCACCACCATGACGACGACGACGACGACGACGACGACGATGACCACCACCGACACCACCACCACTACAACGGCGCGGCAGCGACAATGACGCCGAGACGATACGGCGAACGCTGGACGATGCGGTCGCACGCGCGACTGTCACTGAAACAACGACCAACAACGACAATCTACCGCGGCCGGGACGATCTACCGCGAGCGCGGCATGTTAACTCTCGCGCGGAAGTCGCGGGATCTCAGAGCCGTGCCGTGTCTCGCCGTACCTCGCCGACGTGCCGTGAGCGCGAGCGATCTCGAAAACAACGGTCCGCCATCTTTTCGGTCGGCCAAAACACCCGTTTTGCGACGATACGTGCGTACCATTTCCCTCCTATACAAACTGACGCACGTGCAAGGGAAGACAGAATCACGCTCGAGGGAAACCTAACCTGAAATCGCCGTGAGCTGAAGTCGTGCGCCCGGCGCGCCACAGTGACGAGACTGCCGGACCAGCCCCGGGTGCTTACTGACGGATTAGCCCCAAACACAAGTTTCAGGTTTGATCGCCCACGAAATATTAGACATCAACGATAATGAAAAAACTACACTGGATTCGTGTTCAGCATGCATTACTCTTTATAATCACGTACCTCGAGATTTGGAGAGCAAATATTATTGCAGATATTACAAAATTTCCACGCGCAGAAAATTTCACTTTCACCTTCCGAAAACACGTTTGCTCTCGTAAAAATCGTAACACGGCAGGTAACCTGCCGAAACTCCGTTGGTCACATGGGTACCATAAGCAGCGTTTACAATGTTAATAGCGAGTTCGCACAATATACAGGTTCCGAGATATTTGATTTGACGGTTCAACCTTTTTGGCGTGGCTTCCACTTAGTTTTTTTCTTTTCATAAACGTTCTGAGAAGGAATATCTGTGTAAAGAAAATGCACCGCATTTTCGTCTGATTGATTCAATTTGAACTATGCAGTGAGTGTAGTATCTCGGGTGAGCTCTCTTTGAGCAACTTGCTCTTCATTTCCCGCTCTGAAATAAACCATTTGACGATTAGGCAAATGGACTGTTAGTCTTATTACTGTATGAGACTTCATGAATAGATCGTATCCATTCAGTCTCCACATTGCTTCTGGAGCACTAACATATCTTGCATCCAGGAATGAGTTAACTTCATCTACTATAATAAGCCTTGTGCCATCTAGTGTTTGCACTTCAATTGCGGCACAGTCAAATCCGTTGTGAATGTACTTATATAAGTATTTTACGCTCTTCACTGATGACATATTTCTAAATTGATGTGCCGATCATATTTCATGATTAAATATGGCGAATATGGCACCACCCATCGATTGTCAATTTCTTTGCCTCTGACAATGTATTTTTTCCCAGTATTCCTTCGTTGATACATGGGATATCCATTCACATTAGCATTTATTTCGTCTCGAAACTCTTTTGGAAAGCCTTTTGAGCATTTTCCATCGTCACCAGTGCAAGGATATCTCTGAGATTGGTTGCCACTAGGACCATGAATCATGTGCTTCAGAACTTTTGCATTAAGTTCTGGATATCTTTCTTCGTCAGGAATTTCAGCTCATACCATCATGTCAATGACTTCTTGAAGTCGAGGCTTATCTTCATCACTCAACATTGCAAGTAAATGCAAATGTGGAAGTCCTCTTTTTTTGAACTCAATCACGCCTGCATAGGCTATGATATTTCCAAAAATCCCATTTTGGATTAGATCCTTCATAATCTCTTTGACATCCAAGCTAAATGTTTTAGCGACCAAATTACGTCGATACTCTAATGAGCATCCATCAAGGTTTTCCTTAATTTCAGGGCATTGAGGATTGCAAATCATCGTAAAAAAAATGTCTGGTTTACCAAACTTTCTGACCAAAGCATCTTGGTACTTTTCTTGCATATTCCTTGGACTGTCCATAAATGAGGATGGTAATATTACAGGTATACCAGCTATAATTCCTTCGTTTTGTGCTCGATTATAAAGATGATCCATTAACCCTGAATAAAGTTCAGGTCTTAATTGGGGCTGATTCAATTTAATGTAATTAAACCTATTAGCTTCAGTTTTCATATAGGCATCAAGTATAAATTGACATCTCAATTTGCCTGCTCTTTGAAATTGGCTAAATTCTGCTCTTGGTGCCAGCAAGTGAGCATAATAGTCCATTTGCGTTACTTTGAATCCTGGATATTGAGGATTATGAGATTTCAATTCTGTTTAAAAGTAAAGCAGAATAAGGACAGAGATTGTGTATTCGTCGATATTAGATTCAAATATAGTGCGAAAAGCAAACGAGTATAGATGGCGACCATGCTAGCGAGCGCTGCCAGTTCACATGTGATGCGTCGCTGCGCGCGTGGCGCGGACCGAGTGGCAGCCCGGGTAGCGCGAACGGTAGAGTGTATCAATGCGCATGCGAGAGCGGGCGTGTCCGTTCGTGCAGCGCAGCGAGCGATCATTCTCGATTCGGACGTCCTCCACGACGGATCGTGTGTTGAGTTAGCTATTGCGTCATAAAGAGTTACCGTTTCATTTGGTCAATTGCGTATAATTACGACTTAGATGATTAAAGCATCAATATCTGCACGACGAGGACGACACGCTTATGAAAGGCCGTATTACATTCAATATCGAGAATCCACCATTCTACTGAACGAGGAACAGAAAGAGAGAGAGACGGTAAACGACGACGCAGATTCTACTGGAAAGTTCTGGAAAGCTCTGGCGAGATTGGTAACACGACCAATATTTTCACTCGAGAGAAGGCCCTTTCGATCTTGATCGAGGCCGTAAATCATGAGACTGTATGCACTGTCGTCGACAGTAATCAGGTAACGAGTCAATTTCTTTTGCTTTAACCGATGATCGTTTATGAGAATGCGTTAGATGACGATCTAACACTGAGACGACCGCATGGTCTTGTCACGTTGCCGATCATTGGTTCCAGATAAACCGAGAGCGAGAGAATCATTCATCTCTCACAAAGACGATAAGATAAATCTGCTGGATTAATTAGACTTTATTGAGAATACTGAGCTCAGTAATTATAATTCTAAACTATTTCTTTGGTAAAATGACGATCGTCGATAAAGTTTCTTCAATATTCTATTTGATTCATTAAATGTAACGATAATACTTTTCATTAACAACGTTATGTTAATCCTTACATACTTGAGTGTGATCAAATCAATCTTTCTTTGTGTAAACAAGCGTTTCATTAATTGTTTAACACGATTCAAGGACAAATCTGTCTTTTGCGTTTCTTTAACATTATCACGAGCGTTTTCTTTATAACGAAGATAAGAGATAAGTTCATATACAGTCGTGCGAGCGTTTCATTAGCGATTACTTTAAGGTATGATTTAGATATAATGAGATTGAGCGATATTTGCTTTCTTTAAGAACGGACTTAACGTGTCACTGTTAATGAACACTGCTATACATTGCATATATTCTATTGTTCATTGAGATTGAGAAATAATAGTTATCATATTATTATCTCTTGTATTACTGGTTGACTTGAGAAATTGAGTAGTGTTGTTTTCTAAAAGATTATATATCAGAGACCAATTGAGTTGGCATATTAAGTCTATTCGTCTTATTTCTTATATTATTTCTAGGTTCTTAACAGATATTGTGTATACATGTTTTATACATGTTTGATAATTAAGATCCTTTTCTGGATAAAAGTAAAACGATTAGCTTCCTGAAAATCTGAAAGACATCAAAATCAGATAATTCGAGATACGTATCATCTTCAACTCAGTGTTGTAAACAACACGAAAATCATTCTCTTGAAATAAGTGTTACTAAAAGACAGATAGGGTAGACCGGGGCACGTTGTCACACGGGGCACGTTGTCACATCGGCTTTATTTAAAAAACTAATAACCAGAGGGCAGCACCCGTCATTCCCAAAACGTGTTAGTGTATGCCCATCTTTGGTGTGTTTACAGTGTTGAGATTGCTCCAGCCGTGTTGACGTAAAATCAACTTGAAAGTTTTTTGCGACCGTAAGTAAAATTTTATTGTCTAATATTCAACGTACTGGATATGAAGCTTATGTTTTTTCAGAATAGACCTTTATATTATCTTAAAGTATGTACTTTTACCTACCGCGTGCAATACCTAACCTTATGAATATCTCAAACGTGTCGGCCATGAGGCTGTTTGGAGTAAAAAAATGCCCTCGGGGCACGTTGTCACGAATTTTAATGTCATAGGTGCAATTGGGATATGGTGCGCTCCTACAAACGGAAAACTGCGAGAGCCGCAGTAGTCGATCTAGAAGTAATTCGTCTTGCTGTTAACGATCAATAAGTTGCGCATTCGAGTGGAATTCTTGTATTTAGATTAAGACGAAAACTTCGTGCTTTTTGTACTTTTTTGAAATAAAATAAATGTTTCTGTGAAGAATTTTACTTTTTTACATTGCAGCGCACTATAATATATTGATATTTACGTTGAATACAGTTGAATACAGTTGAATACAGTTGAATACAGTTGAATACAGTTTGGATAACATTTTGCATGCAATTACATTTGATGTGACAACGTGCCCCGGTCACGTTGGGTTCACTCGAAATTTTGGCATATCACAATACTCTCAAATATTGAATGTAAAAAATACAAAAAATATTGAAAAAAATGTGTGACAACGTGCCCCGGTCTACCCTACGTAACAAAATATCACGGAAGGGATCTTTACGACTAATTACTTTTTCTTTGCATTATATAAGAAACAGCTTACGTTATTGTATTCTATTTATTTGAACGATATATGTTCTTTCATTGGTATATATTTCTTTGCGAATACACAGTCTCTGAACAGTCCACTATTGGGTTTCGTGTTAGTTCCCTCATCAAATCATTAGACCTGGCTTCTGCGCGAGCTGGTACATTAAATAAATTCTGAATGCCATCCATCATTACCGTATAGATATAATAAAGGGTAACACATTGGGTCACATCTTTCGTCCAGAATTGAAATTTGTTGGACATCGCTCGAATTTTTGTTATAAATCCGAATGTCTCTCTCAAATGGAGGCTCACCATCAACATTCTGAAAGACCACGGCTATTTCATTAGCTCGTGGAGCATTGTATCTTGTTTGATCATGTTGAGGATCATTTCGAAAGCACAACATCAAGTTTGGAGCTTGAGTGCGTCTTGGATTAAGATCTTGTATAACTTGACGCATCATCTTAAAAGTCTTGGCAAATTCATTGCATTGGATCATGAAACATGATAAATCTCTCATCAGGGCTGGGTCACACCTTTGATTGGCTTCGTTATTCATTCTATGATGAACAGCTTCTTCCGTATCCAAAAAGTAAAACTGTGCACGATATGCATATCGTGGGGGTTGCCCATCACCTGGGCGCATTGCTGTCGAGGTCAAATGATGATATTGCCCATGAATCTTCAAGCAATAAGGAGCAAGGTTCACTACATCCAAGGGATTCCTATTGCCTGGGGCACCCATGGAGGCCATAGCTAAAGCGCTGTTATATGAACGAATATTATCCATAAAATTCTTAGATGGAGCATCATTTCCCATGAATAATTTTTTAAGAAATTCAGGAAAATTTATGTGTTTTAATTGAAGCTTGCCCTTTTGGCAACAATATGTAAATTTTCCATCTTTAGGCTTTTCATATATAAAGTTTAACGATTTGCAAAATTGGCATTCGACATTCATTTGGCCAAGTGTGTAAACAGGCACATTTATTTCATGACCTTTGGCAATTAACGCAATATGGTGATTCAGTTGTTTGGCTTGGCACCTTCTCTGAGTATGTCTCTGGGCATCAGTTTCCAGTCGTTGAGACCTTGTCTTATCATTTTCCTTGGCCCTCTGCTGAGCATGTCTCTGGGCATCAGCTTCAAGTCGTTGAGATCTTGTCTCATCATTTTCCTCTGCCCTCTGCTGAGCATTTCTCTGGGCATTAGCTTCCAATCGTTGAGACCTTGTCTCATCATTTTCCTCTGCCCTCTGCTGAGCATTTCTCTGGGCATTAGCTTCCAGTCGTTGAGACCTTGTCTCATCAGTTTTCTCTGACCTCTGCTGAGCATTTCTCTGGGCATTATCTTCCAGTCGTTGAGACCTTGTCTCATCATTTTCCTCTGCCCTCTGCTGAGCATGTCTCTGAGCATCAGCTTTAAGTCTTTGAAATTTTGCCTCATTATTTTCGTCGGCCCTCTGCTGAGCATGTCTCTGAGCATCAGCTTCAAGTCTTTGAAATTTTGCCTCATTATTTTCGTCGGCCCTCTGCTGAGCATGTCTCTGAGCATCAGCTTCAAGTCTTTGAAATTTTGCCTCATTATTTTCGTCGGCCCTCTGCTGAGCATGTCTCTGAGCATCAGCTTCAAGTCTTTCAGTCCTTTCCTTCAAACTCTCATTTTTTCTTCTTTGTCTTGAACGGCTACTTTCACGACTCACTTTACTCAAATTTTCGCCTTTTCTTTTTCGAGGCATTTTGTATAGTTAAAATTTATTTGTTTTCTAAATATTAAACGCCGAAATTTGTCTACTTGGACGTACAATCGCGAAAAATTTACTGTATAATTAAAACTTACTTGTTCTTCTCTTTCCAAGAGTTTACGTTATTTTTCTTACTATTATTTTTACTATTATGTTCTCGTATTATCACATTTGCTTGATCTTTTACTTCTTTTTTCCGTTATGTTTTTTCTGTTGCCATTCTATCTCTTTCGTACTTATTCTGTTTTATATATTAATAAATATGGTCATATAAGAAATGGAAATATAATCTTGAATAATATGTATGTATGTATGTATAGACTTTATTTCTTTTCCCATCAGGGTTTGAAAGGCGTTTTTTCTCGAGGAACGGTCCCAAACCTCTTACAAATATCCTACACTCATCATACAACCCATGTGGCGTTTTTTAGGGACGTACCCAACCCTTTACAAAATACAATCCCCTTATACCCGACCTGGCCGCGTGCGACCCTTTACATCCTGGTACCCCCCCACTCTTTCGGACCTTGCCTCTCCTTTCCCTCCTCCTGGCCGCTTCTTTCACCCTCTTTCCGTGCTCCAACTCCTCAGCTCTCCGCCTCCTCACCGCTCCCGCCTCTGCAACACAGGAATAACTTCCTCCCTTTCCCCTTCGCTTCCTTCTCCTTTCCCCCCTTCTTCGACCCCCGGCCATCCCTACCCTTACTTCTCCTCCAATTTTCCTTCATCCTTGTTCCACACAATCTCCTTTTCTTCCACCCAAATTCTCCTGTTTTCTACCCTAGTTCTCCTACCTCTTTCCCTCTCCTCCCTTGCCTTTTTAAGTAACCTCCACCTCGCTTTTCTCTCTTCCATAGTCAAGTCCTCGTCTACACCTATCCCCCACCTCTGCCTGAATTCCCCATACCTTCCTAACAGATCCGCTCTCTCCTTCTCATCCTCCATCTTCACTATCAACACATCCCTCCCTCCCGCCCCTCTTCTTTCCCACACCCTTCTAATCTTCGGCACTTTACCCAACACCTTCTCTGCCACTCTTTCCATCAGACCCCTCCTTTCTTCTGCGTCCCTCCCATCCAACCCCCTCCAAACCACATTCCTCTTCCTTCTTTCCCTTTGCTCCCTCTCCTCCTCCAACCTCTTCACCCTCTCTTTTAGCCTCCTTGTCTTCTCACTCTCTTCGCTCTCTCTTCTCTCTGCCTCCTTCTGTGACCCTCCCCCTTTCGTCTTACATTCTACCCTCCCCACCTCCTCCATCTCCCTCCATCTCTGTTCCTCCCCCCAGGTCAGCCCCCCTCTCGTCCCCGCCGCCTTTACTCTTCTTCTTGCCTCCTCCTCCACCCATCTTCCGATCATCTCCCCTCTGTCCCATACTATCCTCCTCTCTTCTTCTCCGCCTTCTTTAACCCCCTTCGACGCCTTCCTTTCTTCTGCTGCAGCTTCCTCCGCCTTTTCACCTCTCCATCCTGCAACCTCTCTTCTCATCTCCTCCTCCTCACTACTCTTTCCCTCTTCCGTCTTGCTTCCCGGCTCGCTCCTTTCACCCGTACTCTTCAGCCCTCTCTTCTCGGTACTCCCCGCTCCTTCTGCCCCCCTTCCCTTCTCTCTAGCACCCTTCTGATCCTTCCTAACTCCTCTGCAATCGTGCTCAGCACCCTCATCAGACCCTCCGATTCTTACCCTTCCTCTCTCCTTCTTTCTGTCTCCTCTAACCCCCCTGCGCGTGTGTGTGTGCGCGCCTCCCGTCTCGCTCCTCCTCCTACTCTCTCACTTACTTGTTCACCCTTCACCTTTGCCCTCTCCTTCTCTTCTTTTCTCCTGCTCTTCTTTACTTTTTTTACTGCTTCCTTGCTTTCCTTCTTTTCCTTGTTGCCGTCTCTCACATCTCTCCTCGCTCTGCTGTCACCACGTGCACTGCCGTGCGCTCGCTATGCTCCGTCGACACCTCTTCCCTCGATCAATCGATCAC
Organism: Temnothorax nylanderi; assembly: GCF_030848795.1. Classification (NCBI taxonomy): domain Eukaryota; kingdom Metazoa; phylum Arthropoda; class Insecta; order Hymenoptera; family Formicidae; genus Temnothorax; species Temnothorax nylanderi. The sequence goes on from NW_027249414.1 coordinate 91,083, forward strand.
CGACTCTCGACCCTCGATCGTTGTCGCGCTGACGCGCGATGCGCACCCGCCTTAATTTCCAGCTCGCCTCTCGCGCCATCTCCACCATCGTCGGTATCTCTTCTCTCTTCGCCACGTCCCGCCGTCCCGCAGTGGTGCCAACATGCCTTTTCGGAGCAGTCGACCCCCCGCGCCGGCTCGTACCGCTACTTCCACCGCGCCTCGCCGACAGACCAACTAGCGGGTCCCACGTCTCCACTTCCGCCTGCCGCACCCTGCTCCAAGCCGCCGCTCCCCCTCCACATCTTCTCACCTCTTCCGTCCCTGCCCCTTCTTCCTCCTTTTCCTCGTCCTAACCTCCAAAAGCACCCTGACTTTCAACCCGCACCACTCTCTCCTCGTGTCACCCTCGACTCCTCCTCCACTTTCTCGACCTCCTCCACGCCTCCTCCACCAACTCCACCTCACTTCTTCATTTTCCCTGCCTTTGCCACCTTTCCAAGCCCTTATCTGTCTCCTCCTTTATTCCGAGTCAACCGTTCGCTCCCCCTCTCAGCCACTTCCTCTCTAATCTTGAATAATATTATATGGCCTGTGACGTTGCAGTTTCGCTGCATCGTGGCAGCGCCCCGCCGCCGTCACAAGGCGCGGGTTTCGCCCGTCGTGAGACAGGTTAGTTTTACCCTACTGATGACCAGTCATTGCGATAGTAATCCTGCTCAGTACGAGAGGAACCGCAGGTTCGGACATTTGGTTCACGCACTCGGTCGAGCGGCCGGTGGTGCGAAGCTACCATCCGTGGGATTATGCCTGAACGCCTCTAAGGCGAGGACGGTCCAGAGAGTCGATGCGAGATTTCCAGGGGCATAATGTAATCGCGTTTTTGTTTTCTGATCCCTTTTATTTTTCTATTTTGTATACTGCGCGGCGCCTCACCGAGACGAGATACGGATTTTCAACGAGGGAGTGCAAGGGATGGAACAGGCCAGGAGAATCGAGGCGAGAAGTCGAACGACAAAAAGCGGATCTTGGCGAAGCTCGCGGGCCGCCGAGCGCGAAGGAGCGCAGGAGGACACGCGCGCGGCGCCTGATACAGCGGCGGGCGGACCCGTAGCAAGCAGGGCCCCAGGCGCCGGGGCAAAACAAGTTTCACCTGCCCTCCTCCGCTGCAGACCGGACTTCGGGGTGAATAGCCACCATCCCCGGACCGAGACGGAGGAGCTATATATATAAATTATATATGATCATATAAGAAATGGAAATATAATCTTGAACAACATTATATGATGCGATGCTTTTTCCCCCGGTCTCGCTATCCGGGGGAGGGCTATCGTGGATTCACCAAAACGCGAAGTTAGGTTGATTGGCCAGGTAGCGCGGGCGGATGCCCGCAGATAACGGCCAGACATAAAAAGGTAACGCGGGCAGATGCCCGCAGAAAATGACCAGACAAACGTAATCCGATGGGCGCCAGGTGCGACTATTCGCACCACCGTACCGTACCTTAGCACCTAGCAAGAATCAGCGCGATACTTCAGGGCGTAGTTTCCTTTCGTGGGAATTCGGAGAGTAGGCGTGACACAATTAACCACACAAAAATGAATAAAAAACAAGAATGATATATTTGAAATCAATCCACATAATCGGTGAAAGTATAGGTGATAATCTCTTTAAAATCGTAGGATCTATGATTGAGATCCCAAAATAACGCAGCGTATAGATTTCAAGATAACGCAAAATATAGGTCTCAGAATAGCGCAAAGTATAGATCTCAAGATAGATAACGCAAAATATACCGGGTAGAGATCGCAAGACACGCAGTCGAATACGCACGACTCGATCAACGCAATACCGACGAACTCACATATACGCACGACTTTACGACTCGATTAACGCAAGACCGACGAACACGTATCCACACGACTTTAACACAACGAACATTCATCCACACGCGCGAGTACTCGGGCTCCCCGCGATCCCCGTACGACGCAATAACGGCGGGCGATCCCGTCGTGTCGGCCCTGCCGACAGGCGATCGTTCCCGCCAAATGATATCTCCTTCGATGGGCGATCTCGCCTAGCCGCACCCTCGGCAGACGATCGTCCTCGCCTCGGATATCCCTAACGCAATCCCAAACGACCTGAATCGCGGACGATTCCGCGGCTATCCGCACCAATCCCGCGACTTCTCGTGAACCCCGGCGATTTCGCGGCACCGCGTCAATCCCGCGACTTCTCGTGAACCCCGGCGATTTCGCGGCACCGCGTCAATCCCGCTGACCCTACGGTCCCTCCCAACGCACGTCGCAATCGTCGGCTTTCTCGCGGGCCCGAGCACTCTACACTTCAACTACACGACCGAGTGCCATTCAAATTTACCTTGCCACTCGCGACGTGTATCTTCCGAAACTATTGCGCGACCGCCCGAATCTTCAACACAAATTGCGCGATCGCGACTCTAATCGTTCACTGCGACTGATACACACATGCAATATCCGCCACGCGACTGTCGGCCGCGGCGACCTTCCCGGGGAGGGCCTCTGTTGTCTTTACTTACGGCAAGACTCGTTCTCGGCGGGGTCCCTTCGTGAATTCCGGTTCACTCCTCGAGATACTAATAACGAGCGCAAGGTAACGAGAGGCGCTCATTCCAGAGAACAGAGGTGGCCAGATAAGCAGATATTGCCAGGTAGGGCCAGATAATTAAGGTACCCTACTTCGCGATAGACTGGGGCCATCGCCTCAAACGAGTCCTTACCCACACGGGGACGCCAGAGTGGTGACCTTACAATTGTCGTCCGCAGGGTGTCCGGATCGGCAGTCCCAGGCTCGCAGCGTGCTCTCCTCGCTATGTCCGGCACGACAGTGAGGCGACGATGGCTCCCCGGGATCGCGCCGGCTCCCCGCGCCTGCGCAGTGGTGCGCCGCTCGTGGCGTGCGCCGATCTTAGCGCTCCCCTCCGTGCCGGGCGCCGCTCCTCATGGCGGCGCGGCTCAAACTACGTCCGCTTCGCGCGGCCCCTTCAAAATCCAGCTGTCCAGGCCGCGACTCTTTGGGCCGGCGTGACGTGGGTCAGGCTGGCCGGGCCTTGGCCACGTCTACCGGCAACCCCTCGGGGTGGCCACAAGGCTGTGCACATTCCCTAGCCATGCTGCTGCATCCTGGTCTTTCTTACGTTACCTCAGGGCGTCCCCCGGGGTCCTTCTGTTTCACTTGCGGCGGTGGTCGAGCTCGAGGCCGCTTCTCGTACGGCGACCCTTAATGGCGCTTGCGGGGAGGTCCGAACGCGACCCGACTACAGCCACGTCCCTCGGTCCTTTCCTTGGCTCTCCGATTTCTCCCTCGGGGCGGCTCAAGGCCGTTACACAAATCCTCCAGTCACCACCGGCGATCCCCTTAAAAGAGCTTAAATACTAATTAATAACAAGAATGGCCCTCCCCCGATCCGAACGAGGAAGCACCCCCGAACCTCCCCTCGGCCGAGCCCGTGCGGGGAGCGGACGCGACTTGTCACGTCACAATGATTATATATGAAAATATATATGATTATATTCTCTTATAAAACCGCTGCTCCATTTAAAAATTCTAAGTTATGTTTAGCAGAGAAAGCAGTACGACTATAAAAAGATGTCTTTTCGTCATCTTTTAGTTTTACGTGCGAAAATATATCTATTTATAGAATATCTATTTTATATTCTTATAAAACCTCTGCTCCATTTAAAAATTCTAAGTTATGTTTAGCAGAAAAAGCAGTACGACTATAAAAAGACGTCTTTTCGTCATCTTTTAGTTTTATGTGCTGTCTTCGCAATAATTAATGAGGAATTAATTACCCACATAGTCAAATCTGTCAAAAATAGATTTTGAAAATGTCTTGAAAATGAGTATATCTCTACAGCAGACAATTCACAAATGTGAAATATCTGCTGTTAAAGAAAGTCTGCTGTAAATGTCTTTTTATTTACCTTTAAATAAAAAAGAACGGAAAAACAGCCACAGGAAACTTCTTGGAAAAATCTGTATAACAGGAACAGGATAAAATAATTTTTTTTGTAAGATAAAATATCAGTGAAAGGAAAAAAACATGATTTGAAATCATGTATAAAAAGATACCATTAAAAATTTATAAATCAGTTATCTGGATAAACTTCCCAAGAAGCGCCAATGCGTGTATAACGTACTTTTAATACGCGTACAATTACATTGTCTTCCAACTACATTAATTGCGTGTTCAAAATGCGCTCATTCAAATGCTTAATTAATGCAAATTGAGCATTCGATTTATAAATGACAGGTTTTATAAAACATTTTTGCGCTCCTTGGGTTGATACAGATATAAAATCTCGAAAACAGCTCCAATTCTTTCACAAATTTTTTACATGTTACCGATGTATACTAATGTTGCAGGGATTTCGTATAATTCATATTATTAATATAAATATAAATATGAATTTATAAAATTTATACAATTTTATTTATAGATATTTATAAATATAAATTAATAGAAATTTCAGTATGTAGAAATTTTAATGACTGACAGAACCTATGATTTTCCAATTTTTTTTTTATATAGTTATCAATAAAAGATAAAAATTTTGAAATTCACAAATGTGAAAGATCTGCTGTAAAAGAAAGTCTACCGTAAATGTCTTTTTATTTTCTTTAAATAAAAAAGAACAAAAAACAGCAATAGGGAACAGGGAAAAATCTTTTCGTGCATAGATAATTGCGATTGTCGGGTTACGTGGAAAAGGTGTAAAATAGAATCTAGAAATAATGTAGATAAATAAAATTTAGACAAACAATTTAAATAATACAAAATATATTTTTTTATATGTAATATGTCACATCTTCAGACGTCTTTTAGACATCTTTTAGACATCTTACTAAAAGATGGCTAAAAGACATCTAAAAAACGTCTTATGTCCCGATTTTGGTCATGGTGCTGTCTGGGTATGTCACATCTTCAGATATGTCATATGTCATAACTTCAGATATGTCATATGTCCCAGCTTCATGACCGAGAATATAAATTACAATTTCATGATTAAGAAGATAAATCACATCTTCATGATTAATATAAATCAAATCTTTATGGTTGAGAATATAAATCAATTCTATTACGTTTATTACCTTTCTTCTTTCTCGCAATGATTGTATTTTTAGTTGATAATTTACGTTTCAATTTACACTGTGGAACTAATGTTGAGCAATTTGGTTGTTCGGCGTCTGTATCTAAAAGTAATTCAAAATTCTTCTATGAGGAAGCTTGTATTTATTCGATGTATAATTATTAGTATTTATTTGTTTTGGCTTCCTCATAGAGGAAGCTTTGTGAGCGAAGGTTTCTACTTGCACACTTAAAAACTATAAGGAAGCAATGTGCAGGTTTCTACTTGCACACTTAAAAACTATAAGGAAGCAATGTGCAGGTTTCTACTTGCACACCTAAAAATAATTTGCATACTTAAAAATTGTGACGAAGTAATGTGCAAGTTTCTACTTGCACACCTAAAAACTATAAGGAAGCAATGTGCAAGTTTCTACTTGCACACCTAAAAACTATAAGGAAGCAATTGCAAGTTTCTGCTTGCACACTTAAGAACTATGAGGAAGCAATGTGCAAGTTTCTATTTGCACATTTAAGAACTATGAGGAAGCAATGTGCAAGTTTCTACTTGCACACTTAATAACTATGAGGAAGCAATGTGCAAGTTTCTACTTGCACACTTTTTTATTATCTTAAAACATCATTTTTTGATGTCCCATTTATTGAGACTTGAGATGTTCTAACTGTTCTCCTTAGAAAGAGATAGTACGAATAGTAAGTGAGTAAACTAAAGTTTAAAGTTAACCGACGTTTGTAAAATCACGACAATAGATTTCCTCGTCACCTATGAGGTACTATTGTTGACGCGTTTTTTTTTAAGTGGTTTTCCCTGTAGGCCTAATCCACTAAAAAATAATATTAGGATGTAATCGAATTTTTATGATTATAACTATCCCAGGTAGCAAGCACTCGTCATTTTGACGTCAAATGACGTCAAAAGACGTCAAAATGACAGACTTTTGACGTCAATTGACGTCAAAATGACGAGTCTTGCTACCTGGGATAACATCGAATTTATTCGTCAAAAAAGAAAAAATTTAGAATATTTTTTCTATTTATTATATTTTTTACTGTATATGTGTATACATATAAAAACTTGATCATTTTCTAATATTATTTTGTACACGTTCGTCTTTGTGACAAATATGATGTCTTGTTCAGACAAGATGCCTTGTTCAGACACGATGTGTTGTTTAGACTCGATGTCTTGTTCAGACACGGTACCTTGTTCAGACACGATGTCTTGTTCAGACACGATGTCTTCTTTAGACACGATGTCTTGTTCAGACTTGATGTCTTGTTCAGACACGATGTCTTTTTCAGACTTGATGTCTTGTTCAGACACGATGTCTTGTTCAGACTTGGTGTCTTGTTCAGACACGATGCCTTGTTTAGACATGATGTCTTGTTCAGACTCGATGTCTTGTTCAGACACGATGTCTTGTTCAGACTCGATGTTTTGTGCAGACATTATATTGTTTATACACTCGTCTGTGACAAATATGATGCATTGTTCAAATGCAATGTCTTGTTCAGATACGATGCCTTGTTCAAACACAATGTTGCAGACATAATTTTTTTTACAAATTAACATAATAATATGTTAAACATGTTGTAATAGAATTACTTGTATATGTTTTCTTTATTTAAAATATTACCATAAATTATTATTTTTCCCGAAAAGGCAGTAATTCTTTTTCTTTAATAACTCTCAGACAATGTCTACGCATGTTTTGCATATTTATTGAATATTTTTTATTAGATGGATTTTCTCCTCTTGCTATTGATATAGCAAATGCTGCTGCAAATATACCACACGATGCTAAGTCCGGTTGCTTTGTAACTTTTTCAAATATAACATTGTTCGTGTTCAAATTAGGGTATCGCTTTTTTATGTAGTTTTGTTCAAATAATGACAGATTATTATAAGAGTGTGTTGCAAAATACAAACTATTATATATATGAAGTTTATCTCCGTCATAATAAATACAGTGCCATTGATTGCCGGCTTGACGACCTCCAACAATCTGAACATCTGGCATAAAGATCGAGTCAACCCAATGTAAACCAGTAATAAATAGTACATCAACACGCTGAAAGTAAGTTTTATTCTCTATTATCTTCATAATTTCGTTTAAAGGTCTGTCATCTAGCCACGAATATTCTTCTAACACGTTCTCTTCTAGAGTTTGTGGTGGTTGGTAAATCTCTACACATTTTTCGTTATTGTTTATAAATGCCTCATTAGTATGACAGGACGTTATATTAATTAAGTATTCTTCTGAATTATTTTTATTCTTGTTATTAGAAATATCTTCCCTGAATACTTCAAATACGTTTGGTTTTGATATTTTGTTCTGCTTATTTAATCCAATAAAAATAGGTTTATGATCTGAGAAATAAGTTTCGTATACTCCAGCACTATAATTTAATATTCTCTCTGATATAAATATTACATCTATCTGCGTATTGAACTTTGTAGTTGATACTTGTGTGCCAATTGCACGTTTAAAGTGTAATTTATTTAAATGTTTTTCAAAAAATCCTCCTTCATTATATGAGTCATAATTGAAGTCACCTATTATAATTCTTTCATTACTTACTGACTTGCTTAAAATATTATTTAGTTCATGCACAAACATAGTTCTAGGTGCTGATGGAGACTTATAACCAGTAATGATTTCCACCTCATTTATGGTTATACGTATTAAGTCTACATGACGGTATTGTCCATTTATAATTTCATCTTTTTGTATGTGATCATCTATAAATGCGTTCAATTCTTTTCTGATAAAACATATTATTCCTTTTGGTAAACGTTTATCATAATTATCTGTTCGGAATAAAATATTAAATCCTTCAAATGTCAAATCATCTGTTGTGATTGTTTGTGATTTTGCAAAAACTAATAAATCGGCTTGTTTATACCATTTATCACAAGATATATTCATTAGATTTTTATTCAGAGATCGTACGTTCTGGTATATAATTTTTATTTGATTTTCTTCTATTACTTTTGAATATGATAATTTAAGATATTTCTCTTCTCTTAGTCGTTTTATTTTTAACTCCAAAGAATTATCTGTGGATGGTTTTTTTGGAGGTGTTAAACTTCCAAGAATGTATAAATTCGATAATTTTGTCACTCTACTCAATGCTACGTATAGCATTGGCCTCGTCATACGACAATTATTTCGTAAATCTATACATACTTTTTCGTAAGTTTGACCTTGGCTTTTATGTATTGTCAAAGCTTCGGCGGGTGTGATGGGAAATTGTTGTCTTACGATTTGATACCCCATTCTTTCATTAATGTTTAATACGACAGATAGCGGTGATAGCGGAACTAAACACATTTCCATATAATTTTCAGTCATATATTTTATATATGGTCTTCGTTGTTCCACGCCAATTTTATTATTATTAAAATCAAGCCATATTTTAATTGGTTCATTTGTACCTGGTTTAAATGTTATATTTTTCAATATGCCACAAGCTCCGTTAACTAGGCCATTTTCAACATCTATATTAGTAACTATCATGTATTTAATACCTACTTTTAATACTACTTTGTAAGCCAAGCCACCACATTCTGTTCTTTTTTTTTTTTTTAACGACGTTAGTAATTTATTTCTCAATTTACTGCTAACTTTTCCTAAAACTGTGTCTTTGGCTATACATTCATAAGCTTTACCATTTTTTAAATTAATTTTTAATTGATTAAAACTATCTACTGAACGATTATCAGCATATAATATGATTGCATCTTTTGGAACATTTTTCTCTGACGTTTCTCTGGACTTAATTAGTGCAATATTATTTTCAGACATTGTTCCTCTTGCAAGATTGTTAAGAGTTTCAATAAATGTTTTATCTTCTTTTTGTCTCATTATTTCTGTCAACTCAAAATAATCAAATTCATTCCATAGAACATTTTCTGAAAATAAGCTTAACATGCACGATTTTGGGCATAAATATATTGAAGTATCCATAACTGGTGGTAATTGATAAAGATCGCCGACCATTAGGACAGAAACGCCACCAAAACTTGTATTACGACCCATTATTTGTCTTAATCTTGTATCGATCCGACTAAACATCGTACTACCCACCATCGATATTTCATCTATAATAAATAATTTTAATTCAAATAAGTTTTCTCGAATAGTATTTGCCACGTCTGCTGACAGTTCTGGCATTTGTCCTCCATACTGTGTAATTGGTAATGCAAAAGCAGTGTGTAACGTTACGCCACCTATTAGAAATGCTGCTTTTCCTGAGGGTGCGCATAATAATATTTTTAACGAATTGTTCTTTTCACTAGGTATATCCTCGAAATAATTCAATAATAGCTGATAAATCGCATTGATGACTGTGCTTTTTCCAACACCCGCCGATCCGCTAATGTATAGTTTAATTGGTAAATTATTAGTTTTGAAACAATGTAAAATATGCATTGCAATTTCTCTTTGTTTATCATTTAATTTTTGAAGTATATTCATCATTTCTTCTTTTGTGGCTTTAGGAGGACTACTTATTTTTCTTCTACTTTCCTTCGAACAATCCGCTACACCTGTTTGACCAAATATATCTATCTCTTGTTCCTTTTGGATTTTTATTTTCATAAAAGATTCTTCCTCCTCATCTTCTATTTCTTGTTGATCTCTTTGTGCTTGAGTCAGTGCATTGTCAATTTCTGCATCACCTATCACTGAAAATTTTTTTCTATTTTTTTCAATTAAATGAATATTTTCTATATAAATTTTTTCACAATCTTTTGTCTCTACATCATCTATATCGTTTTTCCAAGGCAAGAACAATAAAATCTGTTCTCTGAAATAATTATATCGATCTTCTTGCAATTTGTAACGACGAAATCTAATAATTTTATGTCCTTTCCGTTCTCTAATTTCTTTGTCTTCATCATAATCATCATCGCTATCACTTTTGTATGTACTCTTTTTTTCTTCACAATTAGATGCGTATTCGGCCAGACAAACATCTGAAAATTTATGAAAATTTCTATTCTCGTACTTTTCAATTATATTTTTGTAGTATATATCTGTTGAATCGTCACTTAGTTTTCTTAAATGTTTTTCATTTTTCAACATACGGACACGCTCTTTTTGTGGTATAGTATTAATATAAACCAAAGCTCTACTGCATAATGAAAGTGGTAGGCCAAGAACATGGTAAACGGCTTCTTGTGCAGACATAGTATTACCATTTATGAAAACGTTAGCGATCTTTCTAAACTTTTGTCTAATATTAAAATTGCCATTTTCCAAATCTTTTGCTGCTTCTCTTAGTAATCGTGATAGACCAGCATCAACTTTTGTGACGTAATTAATTATGTATGAAGCACAACTATATGGATCTAAAACAAATTGAATATCCATATTTGATTCAAGAAGAGTCAATATGGTTGTATTGTATGCATTTATCGCTACTTCGTTGCTTCGTCTTTTCAAGAATATCTTAGTTCTTGTTAACGTGCTTCTAATTGTTTGAATATAATCTTTTTCCGTCATTTCTAATTGTTTTAACATGTCTTCAAAAGATACGATTATATTTTTTTCGAAAAATACTTTCATCAAATCTCTAATTTTTTTTCTATTGGTTTTATCGCTTTTATTCTCTTCATTTTCGGCTAATGGTTTGAGAATCATAGTTTCTTTCATAACAAATATTGGAATATTAAACCTACATGTTGATTTATTTTTTCGACCTCTGTAACATGTTGCTTTATGCCGATGTATTTGCATACGTATCAACGGATTTTTAACATCGTAAGTACATGTAATATTTTTATCTATCCATTGTATTAACTTTTTATTACCCTCCTTATTTTCTTCATCGTAAATCGGAGCATTTTTGCAATATAAAAGATTGTGCGTATGGACAGTACCTCTTGCTTGAAATTCTCGCCTCTGAAAATAGTCAACTACATAGTTTTCTCCAAATGGTCCATGTTCATTCTGTAATATAGACATAATTAAATTAAATCTTTCTTCTATATATCTAACACAAGTCACAGGATCTTCTCTTATCAATTTGGTTTTTTCTGCCATGTCTAAGTGTATTGCCTCATATGTGTTGATGTTTTTGTTGTATCGTATTTTGTATAAAATTTTCAATAAATCGGGATTTTTATGCTCACACGCAGAACATGTCATAAACAATGTTGGAATACCACATTGTTTGATCATACTCATTACATGTTTTTTTTTACTTTCCCAATACGAGGGTGACGATCGTACTTGTTTGAGAAATTTGTATCCATCGTTATGACGAATGGAATCGTTTAAAAAATTCGAATCTTTAATTATATTAGCAGTTAGGTTATCATTTTTCTTTACTCTCCTTAAGCAAATATTTATATTTGACATTATTGACTTTTCCAATTTTTGTTTAGCCATAAATAATATTCTTGAAGGTTGACACGACCTTCTATCCCTGTGCCTCGATTCAAATTTGATTCGTTGCGAGTACGTTAATTTATTTTTCTTGTCTAGAATTTCTCCCCCAAAAATTTTTGGAAAACAGTTCATCGAAATTTTCGATTAAGTGCCAAGGCACTGGATATTTATCCTGTCCCGGAGCTATAATTTTATTTGTAGATATTTCTTGGTTTCTATCAACAATAAGAACTTCATCATTTGATTCGAAATAATCAGATTCTTCAGATTCCGATTTATTGTCGTGTTTTTCTACATCAGATGGATTTTTTATATAATTGTAGCTATCGCATTTATCATTATCATCGACAATAAACTCCAATTCTGTAGTAAAGTTTCTGTTATATTTTAAAAAAAAATTATTGTCAATGTTTATATTGTTTTTTTTATACAAAGGTGTTTGTAGTAAGTACTCCAAAGCTTCACAAATTTTTGCTGGTTTTATAGTTTCATACATGTAATCAGATTTATGTTCCATGTGCCTTTTCAGTTTTAATTGAATAGTCGACATTTCATCAAAAGTTCTAGGTAAAACATTTATCATCTCAATAATTTCAACTGGGATATTAACTATACTTCCTTTTAGTGATAATTCAGGATTAATAGCATACGGTTGCAATGCTTTTATTTGCATGAACGGAATATATGGTGACACCATTCGTTCTTCAAGGGCAGTTAAGTTTGTCACTACTTTTGGCACATTTGAAAATATTAAATCTGCATTTGATGCTGTTTTTGGAACGTCTCCTGATGTAATATATTTTTTGCATGTCTTGCAGACGTATTCCGATGAGTTATTAACAATTTGATTAATAAATTCATTGATTGCAATCTTTGTGTCACTGAATTTATTTCGTATTTTCGTAATATTAAAACGTTCTACTGATTTACAAAAAAAACAAATTTTCGCAACACACACATACTATATCTGGTCCAAATTTTCTGTTTTTTTTTAAATTTCATTATTAATACATTATGATAATATTCAGTATCTTTGATGCCACTATTTATTTTGTTCCGAACAGAATTGCTGTAGTTTTCTCGATATCTAAAAAAATCGTCAAGTCTTAATAATCTTTTACGTTCAATATCAAAAATTTTTTCATTAGCGTTGTAGTTAAGATCTTCCCGTAACGTTCGCAAAACTTGTATTCTATCTCTATTTTTGATTTGTTCATTTATCTGGTAACTTGTATCTTTTCTTTTGACTTTTATTCTTTGTAGATTTTTGTCTTTCTCTGCTTCTTTAAATACTTGATTTCGACGTTTATTTCTTATTCTTTGCTGATTCCAGTCTCTTTCTTTTTTTTTATGCATAGGATCTTGACATATTTGCGTCATGCGTTGTCTGTTTTTTTGTCTTTCGGCTTCCTTGTATGACGAAAAATCTATTCGTATTCTTTTTACGCGTTCTACTGCTTTTCCTCTTTCTTTACTTTGTTGTTGTATATTTTCTTTTATCATATTTTCAATTTCATCATTCTTTATATCATTAACCTTTAGAGGCCGGGAAAAGGATTTAAAGACTTTTTTTTTTTACTATTTTTCCCTTATTTAACACACAAATTTTGCCTGAAAACATCAAATAGCTTGTGTTTTTTGGGTGGTCGATATTTCGACCACCCCCGGCCTCTAAAGGTTAATATCACTGTCATTTGTTATTTTTTTATTAATAACATTTTGCGTATCGTCTTTATCAGTCGAAAAACAATCATATTCACGTTTACGTTTCATGTTTCTTTTTTTGGTATTTTTCTTTTGTTCTTTTTCTTTATATTCTTTATCAGATCGTAATTTACTCATCAAAAGTTTATTATCATTATTTTTTAAATTTACACTTTTTTTCTTTAATTTTGGCATTTTAATAGTTAAATTTAGTTGCCTTTTTTATCAAATATTTTTTTTTCTAATGCCAACTCACCTTTTCACTTTCTTTTTGGTTTCCTTTATTTTTAGTTATTTTTATCTGCTGTTTTTCTATCTCTCACGTTCTAATTCTGTTGAAAAAGTAGAAGGAATAAAAGTAATTTACTCGCAATCACTCTGTTATGTATCCTTAATATTGTCATATTAATATTGTGTTTGTAATTTCAGTTCTTTACTGTTAAGATACAATTTCACGTGCTGCTAAAACAAGCAATTTAAACGACAGATTTGTTGCTCCCCGCGGAAAAAAGTTAAATCTGAACTTTATATGGATCTTAATAAAATCTCCATTTAAATTTTATTTAATTTAAATTAATGCTGAATAACTGCATTAATATGGCTCATATTTGTTCTATATATAAAACTTAATTAAGAATATACGAAGAAATATCGATGTACATTTCGATTAAAAATCTCGAACATATGAATACATGTTGTATATTCTTAATCGACCTGTATACTCGTACGTATGTTTCGTAGTATACAAAGTATATATACGTACTTCTTATAGTATCATTTCATCATCAAAATATTTGTATTTAATTTGGCTTAATAAGGATTTAATTAGCTAATATATTCAATTTAAATATTAATCTTATTGAAACCATATATGAAATTAATAAGTTGTAAATCTTATTCAAATTTCATTAAATTCGCATTATGGATCATTATGTATGTGTATTTATTGCTTTTCCCCACAGGGTTTACAAGGCGTTTTTTTTTTTAATGAGGAACGTTCCCAAACCTCTTACAAACTCCGGACTCATATCAAAAACACACAGAATCAAAACTTAAATTCAAACAATAAGAAAAACAAAAAGAAAAATATAGCTCCCCTGTGCCTGGCCATGACCTTACAATTTATTGCCCTCCCTCCCCCTCTTCTTTATCATCTTCTCCCTGGGCTTCGTCTTTCGTCCTCCTTCCTTCTCGTTACGGCTCTCCTCTATTTGGCCCATTCTCTCTTTCCCTTATCCCCCAATTCCTCGTCCGACTCCATGAGGAGTTTCTCCTCCATCCCTTTTGTTAATTCGTCCTCCTCCGTTCTCCCTGTACTCCTATGCCCCTCCAGTCTCCTTTCCATTCTCCCTTCTCTCTCCTCCCTCTCCCTATCCCTCCTTTCCACTGACTTGTCCTCCTGAATCTTCACTCCTATGTCGTTCCCTGCCCTTCTCCTCGCCTCCAGGATCCGCCATTTCTCCTCCTCATCCCTCAACTTCACCAAAATCGTAAGCCATTCACCCCTCTGTCCCACCACCATCACCTCCCTTACCACCACCTTCACCCTCAGCCCTTCCGTGAAGAGCTCCTTCACCTTCTCCCAACTAGACTCCTTGCTTCCCCATTTCGCCTTTTCGACCCTCAGAATCACATTCCTCTTTCTCAGCTCGTCCTCATTCTTTTCGCCCTCGTTTGCCCACTATTTCTTCTTCCCTGTCCCGCTCTCCTCACTCTCCTCCCTCTTTCTTTTACCTCCACTTCATTCTAAGCTTTCCACCTTTCTCTCCAATCTCCTTATTTTTTCCTCCATCTCCTCCATCCTCTCATCCTTCCTTCTATCGTCCTCTTTCCTCTCCTTCAGTAGCTTCCTTACTTTCTCCTCCGCGATCCTGTTCACCGCCTCTGCAATTATTCTCCAATCACTCTCCATCCTGGGTGATTTGTAACATGAGCTTTATTACTCCCCTCTCCTTTACTCAGCCTTCCTCTCCCTCTCCTCCCTCTCCTCCTTTTCCCCTTCCCTCTTCATCTCTTCCCTCCTCTAACTCCTCCAACTCCCCTTTTCCTCCCATTCTTTCCCCCTCTAGTTCTATCATCCAATCCTCTCCGCCTCCTTCCTCATCCAATACCCATCCCACCGCTTCTTGCCAACTACCATCTCCTAATTCCCAACTCCTACATTCCTCCCACACATGCTCCCACGTTTCCTCCCTATGTCCACATAACCTACATTTCTTTTCCTCCTCCGTTTCCCAGTATCTGCTCTCTCTCATCTCATTTCCTAATCTATGTCTCACCACCCTGTTCCATCTACTCTCTCCCCATCCTTTCTTCAAATATCCCGGTATACCCTCTCCTTTTACTAGCCTGTACCATTTGTTATACTCTGCTCCCTCGATCCTTTCCCATCTCTCTCTCCTTTGTTTTTCCTTGTCCCCTCCGAATAATTTGTGAAACCATCCGTCCCCGTCTTTTCTCAGCCTTCCTAGATCCTTCAATTCAACTCCTCTGTCTTCAAAGAACTTTCCTCTTTCTCTCTCCCAGCTTGAACTAACTTTCCCTTCTTTCTCCTTTCCCTTCAGCTCCTCCCAACATAGTCTTGCCAATTCACTTCTTCTACCCTCCTCCAGTTTTCTCTCAAATCTCCATGCCCTCATCCCTGCCCTCCCTCTCAACTTATCCCTTTGCAACTCCTCCCTAACGAGATACCACGGCGTTCTCCCATCCACTCCCAATACCCATCTGATATACCTTTCTTCCAACTTTTCCATTCCTTCCTTTCTTTTCATCCCCATATTTCCGCTCCATATCCCATTACCGTCCACACCAGTCTATCGAACAACCATAATCTTTTACCCCAGTCTCTCCCAAATCTCTTCTTCCCTATCCCCCAGATCTTCCCCATCACTGCCGCTGCCTTCTTGATCCTTTCCCTTACCTGCGCTTCCTGTCCTCCATTCCTTTGAAACATGTATCCTAGATATCGAAATTCCTTCACCTCTCCTAATTTTTTTCCTTCCCATCTCTATCTTCTCTTACTGTCCCTTCCCCCTTCTTTCCTAAATCTCATTATTTTTGTCTTCCCCACGTTCAGTTCCAACCTCTTCCTGCTTAAATACCCTTCCAGTCTTTCCAGCAAGCTCCTCATTTGGTCCTCGTCCTCCGCCATTAGCACTACATCATCCGCGTAGGCCAGAGTATACATCCTCTTACCTCCTAGCATCACTCCTCCCCATTTAACTCTGCCCATTTCCTGTTCCATATCCGCCAATAACACGTTAAATAGTAGCGGGCTCAATGGGCACCCCTGTGCCTTACCCCTCTTCCCGTCCAGAACTCTTCTCCTATTCCGTCTCCTACCCTTACCCTGCTTCTCGTCTCCCTTAGAATCTCCTCCGTTCTCCTCACCAAACCTTCCCTTATTCCCCTTTCTCTCATTGATTTTATTAGTACTCCTCTATCTACCGAATCAAACGCCGCCTTAAGGTCCACAAAACATGCTATCAGTTTTCCCCCCTTCTTTTCTAGCCTTCTGTTCACCACGTAGTTCAGCACGTATATGTTATCTATTGTTCCCATCCCTCTTCTAAAGCCGCAGAACCTGTCTGGTTCTGCGGCACTATTCTCTTCCTCTTTATCTCCTCTCTTAACCTCTCTGCCAGAATGGCCGTGTACACCTTATATAATGACGGCATTATTGTGACACCTCTATACTGCTCCGCTTTTTTCCCTTCCCCTTTCTTTACTATTGGCGCAATTATTCCCTCCTTCCAATTTTCCGGCCACCCTCCTCCTTTCCATATCCTATTTATATATTTCCATGCCCAATTCTCCAGTTCCTTCCCCCCTCGCTTCCAAACCTCGCCTGGAATACCAACCCTTCCCATTGCTTTTCCATCCTTTAACCTCTTTACAACTCTCCTCATTTTTTCTAGGCTTATCTCCTCTTCCTCTTCCCCCTCCTTCTCCTCCCTACCTTCTTCTTTCCCTAACCTCACCCTCTCTTCCACTCCTCCCAGCAGGTTCATAAAGTGCTCTTTCCATTCCTCCTCTTCTATTCCTTCCTCAATTCCCCTCCTTTTTTTCCTCTCCTTATTTACTATCTCCCATACCTCCGCCTCCCTCCTTGCTCCCTCCGCTTTTCTCTCCCATCTCCGGTTCTCTTCTTCCTTCTTCCTCTTGCACATCTCCCTAAACCCCTTCCTCTTTTCCTTGTACTCGCTGCCCTCTCTTCTTTCTTTCCTCCAAATCCTTAGATTTCTTCTTACCTCTTTCTTCGCTTCTCTACACTCCTCATCCCACCATCTTACCTTCCCCTTCTTTCCTCCCATCTCTTTCTCCACCCCTTTTATTGCCTCCTTTATTCTTGCTTCCATTTCTTCCCATTCCTTGTTCAACTCTTCCATTTCTCCTATTTTTCCAATGAATCTCTTTGTTCCTTCCTCGTTCCATACCCCCCTGCTTTCCTTCTTCGCCCTCCTTCTTCTTCCATCTCCCTCCTTATCTCTCCTTAAAACTATTTCCAAGGGGTGATGATCCGAGTCCACCTTATCCCCCACTATCATTTTCTCTACCTTCTCTCTTACTTCTCCTTCTCCTATAACATAGTCGATCACCGTGTCTCCTCTTCCCCCCGTGAAAGTAAACTCCCCCTCCTCGTCTCCTCTCACCTTTCCATTAAAAATCTCCCATCCTCTCTCTTCTATGCTATTTACCAGCATCCTCCCCTCTCTGTCTATCTTTTTATCCTTTGAACTTCTTCCCCCTCTGCACCTATCTCCCCCCTCCTCATCCTCTATCCCTCCGCCTTCTTGACCAGTCCTCGCATTGAAGTCTCCTCCAATAATCGTAAACCTTCCTTCTTCTTTCTTTTCCATTATCAGTCCCAGCTCCTGTAGTATTTCCTCCATCTCCTCTTTCTTTGCGTATACCCCTATAATATTCCACTTCTCCTTACCTATCCTAACCTTTCCCTCTATCAACCCCTCCCTTCCTCTTCCTATTTCCGTACCCTTCTCTTTTATCTCTTTCCTTATTCCCATTATCATCCCTTCTATTGCTCTCCCTTTTTTGTTTTTCTTCCTCGCCATTTGCACTCCCCATTCGTACCCTTTCGGCAGCCTAGCAAATTTTAAAATATTGGGCTACTTCTAATTTTATTATATTCTTCTGTCTTTTCTACCCCTATTTCATATATAATTCGTTAAGATTTGATTGATTAGTTCTGGAGTTATAAAAATTTTGGTAAACTTGTTTAAGATTTGGTTGATTAGACCCAGCTTTATACGCGATCAAAGGTTCATAATTTTGATCGCATATAAAGCTAAGTCTAATCAACCGAATTTAAAATAATTGTATATGAAATAGGAGTAGAAAAGACCGAAGTAAAAATTGTTTTTTGAGTTTTCGATGCCAATGTGTTGCTTATGTTCAAAAACGTCAAATTTAAATTTTTTGAGGATCGGTTTTGAGGATCGGCTATCCATCAACGTGCTTGGCGGGAATTTGAAAGGAGTAGCAAAATGTCACGTAAGTATTATATAGGTTATAAATAAATATTATAAATTTTTAACGGCAAAACTTGCAATTTTGATAGTTTCTTTCTATTTTCAGAAAGAAATAATAACAACCTGCCAACGATGCAAGAAGTAATGCAGCAATTGCAACTGCAGCAGTTGCAAATTGCGGAGCTGCAAAGACGTTTACAAGAGCGGGACCAGCCGCAGGAGCAGGCGCAACAGCAGCAGGAGGTTGAGCAGCCACTGCTGGAGCAGCCGCTAGCGCAGCAGCAGCAGGCAGCACACGAGCAGCCGCTTGTGCAACAACAGCAGCAGGAAGCCAATGTGCAACCGATGGCGCAAATACAGCAGCAGGGACCAATGAGTACGTATTTAATAAAAATTAATTTTTTTTAATTTTGTATTTACTATTTAGAGTATTTTTATACTATTCGTATTTTGTTACAGGATATCGACGAGGAAGAAGACGCGGTCGAAGCCGGCAACGCTGGAACGCTCAGCGGGGACGCGTCAGGGATGGTCTACGACAATATCCCGTAATAAATCATTATTACGCATGATGTTAGCAAAATAAATACCATATTGCATAAGAATTATAGCGCAATGAATGATACATATATAATTCTTAGTACTTGCATCTCGTTTTTAACACAAGTTTTATTGTCTTTTCGTTTTTTTCCATTAGAAACAACATTACTCATATTTATTGCATTTTAAAGATAAAAATAAAAATATATATTGTGTACCAATGTTTCTTTAACAATATTTATGATATAAAATTATGATATAAATATAATTGTTTATAAAATATTGTCAATCTTCTATTTTATATAATTAAATTATTACTGTTTTTATTAAAAATCTTCTAAAATTGTTGCTATTACAATAAAATTATAAAGTGCTTGTCAAACGATACCAAAATTGTACAAATTAGATAAGTTAACGATAATTGTGACGCAGATCTTATAGCAAAACACGTACGGTGCCTTCAAAGATATTCTAAATACCAGACTTTGTTTCAGTATACTACTTTTTTATTTACACTACATTTACATTAAAAATATTTATTCTTGTCAATTTAATATTGAAAATATTCTTGAAGGCACTCGTGTTCTGCTTTTATGTAATATACTTGATATGAAATATATAAGTATATAATTTATATCATAATTATATTCATTTCCTTCAAATACATTTTCCTCGCATAAATGCATCTGTTACGTCCAACCCCGGGATTAATAAGAAAAAAAAAACTGGGAAGCAAAGGAAAGGCTAGGCAGAGGGGTCGGGGTAAGGAAGGACGCAACTAGAAGCTTAAGAATATCGCTCGCAGGTACACGCTCTGAGGCGCGTGGCGCGAGCCCGAACGCACTTTTATGGCTCAGGAAGAGTCAACGTCCGTAAGGGCGCTAGGACGTCTTCCGTGAGCGGTGCGATCGTCGGTCCTCTTTCGAGTCAGGGAATTTAATCCCTTTAACTCAGGATCGGACCTCGTGCGATTTCGAGAGGATAATGGTACTGGGTTAGGTCTTATTTAAAATAAAGGAACATCTAATTAAATTTTATAAACAAATTAAACATTTATTACACAATAAAACAATACGTGTTGCTGAGATTGGTAGAGTGAACATTACAATAAAATAATGGTTGTACTGACATTGGTAGAGAATCAGGTATTGAGATAAGCCGGAGTGTATGTTATTTGAGTGTGATGGGTGTATAGTTACCGCGGGTGTTACATTGGTGCGTGGGTGATCGGGCAGGATCTTTGAAGGGGAAACCTATTCAATGCACCTCCTGCCCGCTATTATTACAATTCGTTTAGGATTGGAGTTACACGAATTTAACTGTGTGCGTGTGGGATGTATGTGAGTATTTAAATTAAACTAACACATAAAAGAAAAGTAAATAATTTTTATGCTATAAAGAAGTTAATTATTAGTCGAGGGTAACTACTTCGGGATCGACTTCTTCCTCGAGATCGAGAGTCGAGGCGGTCGAGGAGGTCGGGGAAGCGGGCGGTTCTAGTAAGGGGGCGGGATCGGGATTGACGGGGACCACGCGAAAAGGGGCCACGCGACAAACAGGACGAGAAGATGCGACGAAAGGGCGAGAAGGCAGGACGACAGGGCGAGAAAGGGGGACAACGGGGCGATTCTGCTGTGAAGAACAGGGTTCCTCTGTAAAAGCTGGCGGAGGGGGTGGAGTGGCGAGTCGCGGAGGACCTGCGTTGACTGATTCCGGAGGGAAGTCAAGCTCCCTTCGCGCCCGCTTGTTCTGACGATTCCTTTCGTGTCTCGCGGCGTTTTTCGACCTCTTGTGGGTGGGACAGCCCGAATCCACTACAAGTTAGCGGATTGTTAACCCTCAGGGTACGGACTATAAAAAAGTTACGTTCCGTACGGACATGGGTTAGCCTAACCCGACGACTTTGATTGACTGTATATCGGGCTGTAATTTGTCAATTGAAACAATTTTTTTTTGGATCGGAAATTTTCTCAAAAATACAATGGCGTTGATAGATTTATTACATTATTTGTTTAAACAAAGATACATTTGAAAATGTCGACGATTCTCAAAAAATTTTCATAAAAATTCATTTTTTTTTAAATTGCATAACTTTATGAAAAAAAAAAGATATCGACATTTTATAAGTCGCGTTTGAAAGCTAAAAAGTTGTTCTTTAAAATGGCTGAATTCGTTTTTTGATCCATTCCAAAAAGTATATTTTTTTTTAACTATGAAAATACCCGTTTTTTTGCGATAGCGATATAACGTTACTTGCTTGATTTATCGTAATAACGCAAAAAAAAAAAAATATTTTAAAGTAAAAATAGTTCTTTTGGATGTTGTTGATTAGTATAATATAAATAAATAACAAAAATTGATTATTAAATAAAATTTTTATTGTATAAAATTAAAAAAAAAGAGAATTACACGGTGTTTCCGCATTCACAGCATATTTTCGCTACATGTTCTTTGCACATAGCCTTGTCACATCTTAGGCACTTGTAAAAAGTTTTACAAGTACAAGTACGTTTTCAGTTACACTCTCATCCTCGGTTTCTCTGTATAATTTTTCGAGAGCTGCAACACTCCGAGTTCTCCGACGCGATGCCATTTTCACAAAAAAACTCTGCAATGATAAATCGTAAAAATAAATATTAGAAATCGTTATTCGACGCATCGTACGAAGAGTTATGCTAAGAGTAGCACAACTTTTCGAGAAATAACATGCATGCACGGATACGTTATACTGGTATGCTACAGAGCATCATTTTGAGGTTAGAATGCACAAAAGTATATTAAAAATAGTAAATTATACATACCAGAATACTCTACTGCAGCAAATACTCGAAAAACACAAATTTTTTTTTTTTGAAAAACACGGATTTTGTAACGTTCCGTACGGACTGGGTGTAAACTACCCGAGTTCAATTTTCAAAATCGTATAACTTGAGCACCAAGCGTAGACTGACGCTGCCCCTTGGCGCTCACATAGTTGCTACCTCAAAGATTTTTCCTCCCCCGGTACGGACCCCCACCATTCACTTCCTTTGAAATGGCGCTACTTTCAAAATTCGCTCGGGTTACGCTAACCCAGTCCGTACCCTGAGGGTTAAACATTAAAGTCCGTTAACTGTGGGGAAGTCACCTCGGGTTTTGGAGATTAAAGAAATCAAAAGAATACCTCGAATCCACTGACGAGTCAGCTAACTCGAAATAATAGAGAGAGATTATTCCGAGTCCACCGAAAAATCGGCTAATTCGGAACAATAGAGATTTTTCCGAATCCACCGATAAATCGGCTAATTCGGAACAATAGAGATTATTCCGAATCCACCGATAAATCGGCTAATTCGGAACAACGAACAGAGATTATTCCGAATCCACCGAAAAATCGGCTAATTCGGAACAACGAACAGATATTATTCCGAATCCACCGAAAAATCGGCTAATTCGGAACAATAGAGATTATTCCGAATCCACCGATAAATCGGCTAATTCGGAATAGTGAAGAGAATTGGAGGGTTGGAAGGGTTAACGTTTAATGTTTAACCGAGGGACTTCCCAAACGCGTGAGTGTTCGAGTGAATACAAAGGGGGTAAGGTAATGATAAAAGGGACCCGATATCAATATATAAATATGTATGTAGAGGACTTACTTCTTGGTGCTGATCAAACTGAAGTAGAACAGCTGAATCTCTTTGAGCCCCGTGGGTAGCTAGCTGGATCTCTTTGGGCCTGTAGATAGCCTCTCGTCGATACTCAATGAGTTTAAGTCCACGCACAGAATTTAACTTAAAACTTGAGATCGGATTTGAATGTGATACTGTTCGTAAACGGAAGAGAGGTGAAGTAAAATGAACCGGGCCGAAGAGGTGAACTGTCAGAAGAGGAGCTGAACTCAGAGAGGGAGTCCCGTGATGTCGCGATTTATATAGGAAGGTTCTAAGGATGGGAAGGGTGGATTTCATTGTGGGAGGTGTCTGGTTTTGTCTTGGGAACTTCTGGTTGGCAGGATGTTTCTAATTTTTGTTTAAAGGATTTCTTATTGGGTGAGATGTTTCTCACCCAAGAGCTAGATTTTTAAGTTTTCGCCTATCCTAGAAAGCTAGAGACGGTTGTCGATTTTTCCGGCCGTTCATTGGTGAGTTGTCTCGTAGGGCCCCACTGTCTTATCGGGGGTGCAACCCAGCGATTCTTCCAGTGACTCATTTGTTTTTGACTAACGCCGATTTCTCTTTTATTAGGGTCCCTTATTTGTCTCGCGACCCTACTTTCAGTATCGACAGACAAATGCATTCCATCTAATCTTAATTGCAGTTTTATTGCAAACAGAAACTTCCGCCACGTGCTCTTACAGGATTTCCAAAAGCGCGCTTTAGATCTCGTCTCTATTTGTCGGAACATTGCGCGGGCAATTTTGAACTAGTCGCGCGATGCAATAAAGATCCTAAGCAAACTCTTCGTCTGGGATTAAGGCCCCTTTTGGCGCGTCGTGGCGCCGGGTTTATAGTTATGGGTTGACAAAGACCGATCACGTATGTCCCGTCTGTCAGTAGTTTGTCATCTGGAAGGTTGCTCTTTAGTTGCCCAACCAAATAGGTATTTTGATCAAAAAAAAAAAAAAAAAATGTGAGGGGATCAAGCCTCACTTGCCGATCGACAACCGTCCGTGCTCAGTTTACTTATCTTAATCTTAAGGCCTATCGTAGGCGCATAGGAATTTCCGCGAAAAAGGGAAATCGTGGAGTTCGTAGGACGTAACACATCTTTAGTATTCTTCAGTTTTGCGAATCTGCAAGGTTATAATGTGTTATAATGTTCCAAGGTTATAATGTTCTAAATATGGATCGAAATTAAATTTAAATAAGATCTTACTATTGGATTAAACTTGTCCAAGCGCATATGTGGATACAATAATGTTCCAAGGTTATAATGTTCTAAATATGGATCGAAATTAAATTTAAATAAGATCTTACTATTGGATTAAACTTGTCCAAGCGCATATATGGATCATATTAACGATCCATAATAGGACTTCCGTTTCCGGAGCAACAGAGGTAACAGGTGCGAAAGTGTTAGCGAGGAAAGTGCAGAGAAGTGAGGGGTAAAGGAAGTAGAGGAGGGAGAGAGTGGCGGAGCGAGAAGGTTGGAGGCAGGAGAGTGGGAGAAGAAAGGGGTGAGTAGAGGAGTAGCGGGTAAAGGAGAACGAAGGGTAGAAAAGTGACAAGTCACAGAGGCGGGTTAGGCACAAACGATAGTGAGAGTAGAGGGGTGACGCGGTGGGGGAACCGAGCCGTGTGCGGCAGAGCGCGGCAAGACACGAACGTTAGTGAGGGTAGAGGGGCGACTCGACGGGAAAACCGAGACGCGGCAGGGCATAGAGTATAGGTAAGGAAGAAGTGAATAGCAACGAATAGGAGGGACAGGCAAAGGTAGGAGCGGCGGATGGAGCAGGGGAAAGAGGTGGGAATAGAGAGTGAACAGCAGGGAGATAAAGGAAAGAAGAGAGAAGGCGAGGGTGAGAGGAAGGCAAGAGGTAGACCAACAAAGGCGGAAGAACTTGGAAAACAGAGAGGAAGAACGGATAGCTTAGGATCGGTCTTAGACTACATACAGAAAAGGAAAAGAGAAGAGTTAGCGGAGGAAGCGAAGGCAAGAGCAGAGAGAGAAATTTTAGAAAGGTTTAACAAAACAAGGAGGGTTTACAGATCACCGCCAGCAAAGGTTAAAAAGGGAGAAGAGGATAAAGAAAACATGGCGGCAGAAGAGATGTTTAAGGAGATTCTAAAGATAATGGAAGAACAAGAGAAGGAAAGGAAAAAAGATAAAGAGGAAATAAAAAACGAAATTAAGGGACTGAAGGAGGAACTGAAGAGAAGTGAGGAAATATGGAAGAAACAGAGAGAAGCGCTGGAGGAGAGAGTAAAGAAGCTAGAGGAGAGGGTGGAGGAAAGGGGAAAAAGATTGGAGGTGGAAATAGGAGAGAGAAAGAAGGAGAAAAAAGGTGAGGCAGGAAACAAAAATGAGGAAGTGGTAGAGAGGATGAGAGAGATAGAGAGGAAGCTGGAAAAAAAGGAGAGGGAAGAGAGAAGAAGAAATGTAGTGATAAGGGGTTTAGAAGTGAAGGAGGGAGGGAGGAGACAAGAGGCGGAAAAGTTACTGGAGGGAATGAAAGTCAAAGTGAAGGTAATAGAGGTGAAGAAAATAGGGGGGGATATAGAAAAGGGAAGGAAAATGGTGTTGCTGAAGCTGGAGAATGAAAAGCAAAAATGGGAGGTGATGGAAAAAAAGAAGAGCCTGGCGGGGAGAAAGGAGAGAATTATGGAGGATTTGTCATGGGAGGAAAGAAGGATGAATTGGAGACTGAGAGAGATAGCAAAAAGAGAGGAAAGGGAGGGAAGGAGGAGGTGGATCAAAGCGGGCAGAATAAGGTTGGAAAATGTATGGTGGAGATGGGACATGGAAGAGGGGGTGTTAAAGGATGAAAGGGGAAAGGTAAGAAAGGAGAGCGGAGGAGAGAAGGAAGAGGAGGGAAGCGAATTAAGAGGGAGAGGAGTAGGAAGGGAGACGGGGGAATAGGAGGAAGGGAGGATGGAGGGGAGGAAATAGAGAAGGTCAATGCGGACTTTAGAAGAGAAAAGAGGGGGGAAGTAAGTCAGAGTGGAGAATAGTATTCTGGAATGTAGCTGGTTTGGAAAATAAAGATAAGGAGTTTTGGGAGGGGTTGAAAAAAGAAGATGTGATAGTCATGGTGGAGACTTGGATAGGAGAAAAATGATGGGAAAGAATAAGGGGTAGGCTGCCGAAAGGGTACGAATGGGGAGTGCAAATGGCGAGGAAGAAAAACAAAAAAGGGAGAGCAATAGGAGGGATGATAATGGGAATAAGGAAAGAGATAAAAGAGAAGGGTACGGAAATAGGAAGAGGAAGGGAGGGGTTGATAGAGGGAAAGGTTAGGATAGGTAAGGAGAAGTGGAATATTATAGGGGTATACGCAAAGAAAGAGGAGATGGAGGAAATACTACAGGAGCTGGGACTGATAATGGAAAAGAAAGAAGAAGGAAGGTTTACGATTATTGGAGGAGACTTCAATGCGAGGACTGGTCAAGAAGGCGGAGGGATAGAGGATGAGGAGGGGGGAGATAGGTGCAGAGGGGGAAGAAGTTCAAAGGATAAAAAGATAGACAGAGAGGGGAGGATGCTGGTAAATAGCATAGAAGAGAGAGGATGGGAGATTTTTAATGGAAAGGTGAGAGGAGACGAGGAGGGGGAGTTTACTTTCACGGGGGGAAGAGGAGACACGGTGATCGACTATGTTATAGGAGAAGGAGAAGTAAGAGAGAAGGTAGAGAAAATGATAGTGGGGGATAAGGTGGACTCGGATTATCACCCCTTGGAAATAGTTTTAAGGAGAGATAAGGAGGGAGATGGAAGAAGAAGGAGGGAGAAGAAGGAAAGCAGGGGGTATGGAACGAGGAAGGAACAAAGAGGTTCATTGGAAAAATAGGAGAGATGGAAGAAAAAGTGGAAGAGTTGAACAAGGAATAGGAAGAAATGGAGGCAAGAATAAAGGAGGCAATAAAAGGGGTGGAGGAGGAGATGGGAGGAAAGAAGGGGAAGGTAGGATGGTGGGATGAGGAGTGTAGAGAAGCGAAGAAAGAGGTAAGAAGAAATCTAAGGATTTGGAGGAAAGAAAGAGGAGAGGGCAGCGAGTACAAGGAAAAAAGGAAGGGGTTTAGGGAGATGTGCAAGAGGAAGAAGGAAGAAGAGAACCGGAGATGGGAGAGAAAAGCGGAGGGAGCAAGGAGGGAGGCGGAGGTATGGGAGATAGTAAATAAGGAGAGGAAAAAAAGGAGGGGAATTGAGGAAGGAATAGAAGAGGAGGAATGGAAAGAGCACTTTATGAACCTGCTGGGAGGAGTAGAAGGGAGGGTGAGGTTAGGGAAAAAAAAGGTAGGGAGGAGAAGGAGGGGAAAGAGGAAGAGGAGATAAGCCTAGAAGAGATGAGGAGAGTTGTAAAGAGGTTAAAGGATGGAAAAGCAATGGGAAGGGATGGGATTCCAGGCGAGGTTTGGAAGCAAGAGGGGAAGGAACTGGAGAATTGGGCATGGAAATATATAAATAGGATATGGAAAGGAGGAGGGTGGCCGGAAAATTGGAAGGAGGGAATAATTGCGCCAATAGTAAAGAAAGGGGAAGGAAAAAAAGCGGAGGAGTATAAAAGTGTCACAATAATGCCGTCATTATATAAGGTTGTGCACTCCGCGATCGGGTTTCGATTCGCGAGCGCGGTTGGCTGGTACAGCCTTGTAAAAAGGACTCGGCAATCAAGGTATTGGTGAGAGGAACGACTACGAAGAGATGCGGTATTGGTTGTATCGAAAATTTAATGTGTCACTGTGTCGAGGTATCGAGAAGTTCTGAGGCGAGCGGTATTCACAATAGGTATCTAGGCGGTAATTGCAAGCGCGCGAAGAGAGGGAAGGTTCGCCGAATAACGCGAGTATGTCCGAGGAGAAATTCGGGTACAGGTAGCTGTCGCGGAATACGTCGGGTCCGACAAGGTCTCGGAGATCAACAACAGGAACGAAAACACGGCGAGCAATACAATCTAACGCTCGAAATCAACGGATGGGGCGAGAGATATTTCGCGATTCCTGAACATACCGCCCGCCTCGAATGCTTACATTCGAAACGAGAATTATAATACAGTGAGAACTTACGTCTAAATACATAATAAACTTAAATCTAAAGACAGAGTTTATACAATGAAAATTAATTCTAAATGCATTGGCGCTTTATATTTATACATATGTACATCTCGGTGTCGTGACCGGGAGATGGGTCGCATCACGGCCGCGAACCGCCCGCTTTGACCGCTTCCTTTTCGGTTTCGATATTGATATCGATCGGCAGGAAACACAGCTTGACAATGGGTCGCTTATATTCGGAGCGTGCAGTTTTGACGGTAACGACGCGTGTCAGCCCATCATCCCCGGGATGACAGACGGTAATACGTCCGAGTTCCCAATGACTTGGGGGGGGGCGAGCGGATTACGTAAGAGAACGATCTGACCAACTTTGGCCAGGTTGTGGATAACGCGCCACTTCGGGCGTTGTTGGAGCGTATGCAAGTAGTCGCTCACCCAAGACCTCCAAAAACCTTCAGTAATTTTTTGTACGAGTTGTCAACGCGAAAGCCGATTCTCAGCGATGTCGAGCACGCTCGGTTCCGGAATTACGACAAGATTGGCACCGATCAAAAAATGACCGGGCGTAAGGGCGCTATAATCGTCGAGACTCTCGGACATTGATGAAATCGGCCGCGAATTTAAACATGCTTCGACTCGGCACAAAAGCGTATTCATCTCCTCGTACGTCAGCGTGTGGGAGCCTACGCATCGCTTCAAGTGATATTTGACGCTACGGACTCCTGCCTCCCATAATCCGCCGAAATGTGGAGCCGCAGGAGGGAGGAAATGCCACGCTATCTGATCGCCTGCTAATCGGTTCAAAAAATTGGGATCGCGCACGGCAGCGTTACAAGCGGCGACGAGCTCTCGTTCGGCGCCCTGAAATGTCGTACCATTATCGGAGTACATGCTATGTGGACGTCCGCGTCGAGCTGTAAATCTGGTAAACGCCGCGAGGAAAGCTGCCGAGCTGTAATCGCTTACTAACTCGAGGTGAATCGCTTTCGTTGTCATGCAAATGAATAAGGCGATGTAGGCTTTGTGAGCCTTATGACCGCGTCCTTTCGCAGATCGTACGAGTATCGGTCCGGCATAATCGACTCCGGTATGTTCGAAAGCTCGCGAAGATCGATTAACTCGAACGTCTGGTAAGTTGCCCATGAGTTCCGCCGGGACGATAGCCTTTTCGCGAGCGCATTTAACGCAGCGGTATAGAACCGCTCGTACGGTTGCTCTAGCGCGCAAAATCCAGAATTCGGTACGGAGGTGAGCGAGGGTAATGTGCGGGCCTCCGTGGAGTGTGGTATGGTGAGCATGCGATATGATGAGAGATAACAAAGGATGAGACTGCAGGACGATTGGATGTTTGGCTGAATCGGGGAGATCGGACTTTTGAAGCCGCCCTCCGACTCGGATGAGGCCATCGGTGTCGAGATACGGGTTAAGCGCGACAAGTAAGCTTGATTTGGAAACGCGACTGTTTGCTGTTAGACTCGCAGTTTCTTGCGGAAATGTTTCACTCTGAATCTCCTTGAGCCAAAAGATCTTGGCAGTTTGAATTTCGCGTGGAGCTAATGCGAGCGATAGATTGACCTCCGCACTGCTATCCGGTATGGAATTGAGGCGAGAACGAAGGATCTTGGCGAACCGCATGAGATATGCCGTCACGCGCAGGAGCTTAGTCCACGAGGAATAGCGAGTCGCGAGATCCCACGGTTCGATAGCACGCGCGACGCAAGCGTGCACGACGACTCGGTTTTCCCGTGATATTTCAGATTCGATTGGCGACGAGCATGACGTCGGCCAGTGCTCAGGGGATTTTTTAAGCCAGGAGGGCCCCGACCACCACAGGGCGCAATCGGCAAGTTCACTAGGGCGCAAACCGCGAGATGCGCAGTCGGCGGGATTATCCGCCGTCGGAACATGGTGCCAGATTGCTTTCGGTAAAAGCTGTTGCACTTTGGCTACTCGATTAGCAACGAAAACTTTCCATCGTGATGGAGACTGCTTGAGCCACGCTAATACAATACGTGCATCTATCCAACAGTGATATCGGAGATTGGGAATGTCGAGATTCGAAAAAACGAAGGACATCAACTGTGCGAGCAGTAACGCGCCGCAAAGCTCGAGTCGCGGTACGCTTATTGTTTTGATTGGAGCGACCTTTGATTTCGCGACGAGTATGCAAACGATAACGGGGCCGTTTCTCGGTACGAGACGGAGATATACGACCGCGGCGTAAGCCTTTGTCGACGCATCCGAAAACCCGTGAATCTCACAATCAGCGATGTTAGAACCGTAGTTTGTCCAGCGAGGAATCGATATAAGTTTGAGACGCGGTAATTGACTGTGATATTCGCGCCATTGTTCTAGGAGATCACCGGGCAACACGTCGTCCCAATCGCATTTTAGGGCCCATAAGCGTTGCATGAATATTTTCGCGACAACGATAACGGGGGTCACCCATCCTAACGGGTCGAACAATTTAGCGATAGTGGAAAGCACCGCACGTTTCGTCTGCCCCGGATTCGGTGGGGTCGTTACGCGGAAATGGAAAGAATCGCTTTCGGGATTCCACGCGACGCCTAATATCTTTAGAGGCTCGTCGGCGTGTAGATCCTTATCGCGCGCGAGACCATGATCTGAGGGATCAATGTCGGAAAGCAACTCGGGACAATTACTTGCCCATTTGCGTAACCGGAAGCCGCCCTTTGCCAGGAGAGCAATCAACTGATCGCGAATTTTAAGCGCGAGTTCACGGTTGTCCGCTCCGAACGTACAGTCGTCGACGTACGTTAAGAGAAGCAAAACTAGAGCGGCCAACGGAAATTCGTCTCCGTGATCCTTTACGAGCTGTAGCAGAACGCGAAGCGCGAGGTACGGGGCGGAGGCAGTGCCGTATGTTACGGTGAGCAACCGGTAATCCGCGACTGGCTCGGAGGGCGACGAGCGCCAGAGAATTCGTTGGTAGTCTACGTCGCGATTATCGATTAGAATTTGCCGGTACATTTTAGCGATGTCGGCAGTAAAGACAAACTGATGCTGACGCCATAACAGAATGACGGCGGCAAGATCCCTCTGTAGCTTAGGACCGATTAGCAAATGATGGTTCAACGAGGTACCGTTCGATGTAGCGCAGGAAGCATTAAATACAACCCGAAGCTGAGTGGTGACGCTGCTCTCACGAAAGACAGCGTGGTGCGGGATATAATAGACTTGAGAGTGACTCGATTGTGAGTCGGTATCGCTAACTTTCGTCATATGACCGAGCTTCTCGTATTCGTCGAGGAATTCGCGATATAACGCGGCTTTATTTTGTTCGCGAAGAAGTCGACGCTCCGAGCGAACTAAACTTGCTAACGCGGTAAAGCGGGATTCGCCAAGATCTATAGGGGGGCCGGTTTTGAACGGTAGCCGAACGACGTATCGTCCCTCCGGCGTGCGAGAATGAGTAGCGGCGAAATGCTCTTCGCACTGTTGCTCTTCGGGACTTAAATGCGTTTTATGAGGGACTTCTTCGATCTCCCAGAAGCGGCGAAGATCGAGATCCAGATTTTCAAGGATTGTTCCGTGATGAATGTGAACGGAATCGGGATGGAGGGATTGAGCTGGAGCGATAGGCCCGGAAAGTATCCAGCCGAAAGCAGTATTTTGCGCGATAGGCTCGCTTGCATTTCCTTTACGGACAGCGTCTAATATAAGCATGCCGTATAAATCAGCTCCGATAATTACATCGATTGGATCAGAGCTCATGGGATTCCTATCCGCTAGCGTTAGGTCAGAGATGTGCGCCCATTGTGACGTCGATTGAACGCGATTCGGTGCGTACTTTGACAGCGATGTGACTATATA
Organism: Temnothorax nylanderi; assembly: GCF_030848795.1. Lineage (NCBI taxonomy): Eukaryota > Metazoa > Arthropoda > Insecta > Hymenoptera > Formicidae > Temnothorax > Temnothorax nylanderi. Next base: position 122,851 of record NW_027249414.1, read on the forward strand.
CGCGGTCGTCGAGAATGCAGGTTTGTCGCCGAAAGAGGCGGTTACACAAATATGTGCGGCAGAATGCGACAACGATTGCGATTCTCCGATTCCGGTAATACGGGTAGTTTGCTTCACTTTCGCGAGACGCAACCGCTGAGCGATATTTTCCGAAATTAAAGTCGCGACGGAACCTTGGTCGAGCAAAGCGCGGGCATAAACGAAGCGACCTTGTGGAGAGTAAACACGAACTCGAGCGGTTGCCAAAAGTACGGTTGACTTCGGCGTCATCGTATTCGAAATTAAATGAGACGCGATTTCGTTAGCTGTCGATTTCGGTAGCTCGGTACTCGTTGATTCGACGGTAGGAGCGGACTCTACGCTAGCCTGCTTTGCATCGTCCGTGAAATGCAGTAGGGTGTGATGTCGCTTATGACACGTTTTGCAGGATCGCGCGTTCTTACAATCCTTCATCGAATGTTTACACCCGAAGCAATTGATACAGCGATTCTCCTTCTTTACATATTCGTATCGTTGCGACGGAGTATACGCTAAGAATGACGGACATTGATATAGTAAGTGCGAGGATTTGCACAGCGGGCACGCAAGGTTCGCAGTGGTTGTCGAATGAGAAGCGATCGATTTCGATTTAGACGACGGTTGAGATGTCTCGGATTTCGGAGGCGAGATCGCCTCGAAAGCACGGATACGCGATTCTAAAAATTTATCCAACTCGTCATATGTCGGGTAATCGACGGTCTCGCTCAACTGTAATTCCCACGCTTTCCGGGAAAATTTGTCTAATTTTTGCGAGATCAGAAATACGAGGATATCGCTCCACGTATCGACGGGACGATCGAGATTTTTGAGCGCTTGAACTGAGGCATTCGCTTTGTCACGCAGATTCTGAAGGTCTTTGAAGGTTTAGGACGCGAGCTGTGGCAACGAAAATAACGTTTGCAAATGACCGTTAATCAACCGACGTTTGTTCTCATAACGCGACGTAATGATATTCCATGCCACGGTAAAATTTGCGTCGGTAATCGCGAGATGGTTGAGCGCGCTACTTGCATCTCCCGTTAAACTTGAGCAGAGATAATGCATCCGATCTACATTAGAAATATTGCGATTGTCGATAATCATCGATTTAAAACGATCGCGAAAGCTTTCCCAGCGGTCGAAAGATCCGTTGAAGGTCGGTAGGTTGATCCGCGGAAGCTGAGGCGTCGGACGGTGGATGAAATCTGAAGCGTGACTTACGTTAAGGTCGGCCGCGTCTACGCCAGAAACCTGGGCCAGTACCTCGGACATGTAGTCAAGCGCTTCGTCGAACTGATCCTCACAGGCTTGGAATTGGTCGCTGCAGAAGTAAGGCAGCTCCTTGGCTGTGCTCACGTCGAGGGATGCCCGGATCTCAGCGTCCAAGTCCAGCGATTGCGAGAACTTCTCCTTGAGGGCTGTGATTCGGCTCTGCAACACCGCCTTGGTCATCTTGGCGTGACCCAGTTTTTTAAGATTGGTCATGGTACGAGCAATTGACCCCATCAGTTGGGTTTGCTTCGCCAGGAGCTTGTCGGCTGAGGACGCCATGGCGAACGGGTATCGTCACTCCGCACCTCGAGCGTCGTATCCGATATGATAGTCTTCTTGACTCCGAATCCGGCTCGAAGGACCAAAATGTGCACTCCGCGATCGGGTTTCGATTCGCGAGCGCGGTTGGCTGGTACAGCCTTGTAAAAAGGACTCGGCAATCAAGGTATTGGTGAGAGGAACGACTACGAAGAGATGCGGTATTGGTTGTATCGAAAATTTAATGTGTCACTGTGTTGAGGTATCGAGAAGTTCTAAGGCGAGCGGTATTCACAATAGGTATCTAGGCGGTAATTGCGAGCGCGCGAAGAGAGGGAAGGTTCGCCGAATAACGCGAGTATGTCCGAGGAGAAATTCGGGTACAGGTAGCTGTCGCGGAATACGTCGGGTCCGACAAGGTCTCGGAGATCAACAACAGGAACGAAAACACGGCGAGCAATACAATCTAACGCTCGAAATCAACGGATGGGGCGAGAGATATTTCGCGATTCCTGAACAAAGGTGTACACGGCCATTCTGGCAGAGAGGTTAAGAGAAGAAATAGAGGGGAAGAGAATAGTGCCGCAGAACCAGACAGGCTTTAGAAGAGGGGTGGGAACAATAGATAACATATACGTGCTGAACTACGTGGTGAACAGAAGGCTAGAAAAGAAGGGGGGAAAACTGATATCATGTTTTGTGGACCTCAAGGCGGCATTTAATTCGGTAGATAGAGGAGTACTAATAAAATCAATGAGAGAAAGGGGAATAAGGGAAAGGTTGGTGAGGAGAACGGAGAAGATTCTAAAGGAGACGAGAAGCAGGGTAAGGGTAGGAGACGGAATAGGAGAAGAGTTCTGGACGGGAAGAGGGGTAAGGCAGGGGTGCCCATTGAGCCCGCTACTATTTAACGTGTTATTGGCGGATATGGAACAGGAAATGGGCAGAGTTAAATGGGGAGGAGTGATGCTAGGAGGTAAGAGGGTGTATACTCTGGCCTACGCGGATGATGTAGTGCTAATGGCGGAGGACGAGGACCAAATGAGGAGCATGCTGGAAAGACTGGAAGGGTATTTAAGCAGGAAGAGGTTGGAACTGAACGTGGGAAAGACAAAAATAATGAGAGTCTTTATTTATCGACGCAATTGGCAATTATCGTAACAATGTATCACGACGTTTCGACCCGGGGGATTGGGTCCTTCTCAAGTGTCTAACAACAAGAACGGTAACGCAGGAAAAAGATAATTAGTTAAAAGATCTAACAGTAAAAAACGCGGAAAATACAATAAGATTATAGAAATAATGTCCTACCTAAATAAGCATGGAGCTACATACACGCACGAACATCTCAGAATATGAGAATTTTGACCGAAAAAGTCATAAGTCAAAGCTAAATAAAAAATCATTTCGTTAAGAGGCGTCATTAGGTGAAAATGAGGTATACACAGATAGATAATTACATATTCGATTCCGCGAAGCACCTTGATGCGAGTAACATAGTGTTCAAAGACGGAGACCGGTCGGAAGCACGCACACGACTGACAAAATTAAGCAATGTTGTGAGGTTAAAAGAATAAACATCGCGGGTTCATATACTGGAGATGACTTTGTCGTAAATAGGATTTAGATTTTCGGTATCCTTTTGTAGGTTGACGGTGTTCGCTTGATTTTTGATGAAAAACATTTCTGCTATTTCACGCTTCCTGACATTATTCTCTTTATGTAGTATGTCTACTTCTAACCATTTGAAATCATGTTGGTGAAACGCGCGGTGCTTGCTTACTACCGAGCGGGATCCTTCGTCTTTCTTAATATCATTCCGGTGCTCATTAATCCGCGTTTTCAAATATCTCTTTGTCTGCCCGATATAAGATGCGTCGCAATTACCGCAGTTTATTCTGTATACAAGATCGGTTTCACGGTCCTTATTAAGTTTGTCTTTTCCTTTCTTAATTATTAAGTCGAGCTTTTTCGGGATGGTGTATACCGTGTCGAGACCCACTTTATTCAGTGTAAAACGTATATCCTTGCTGAGACCCTTGACAAACGGTATGGCCAGGTATCTGCGAGCATCAAACGCGTCGGTGTGTGCATTATTATCGCGAGGGTAACGGAGCTGTTTTAATCTTGTATTAATGCGTCGGTTAATCAAGTTATCAGGGAAGGAATTGTTAAGAAGAATTGTTTTTACAATTTCAATATTCTCTCGGTGGAAACGTTCGTCCGAGAGTAAGATCGCACGGTCTGTGAGACTATTTATCGTGTTGATCTTGTACTTAAGAGGGTGACTCGAGAAAAAATTGATGTACCTACCAGAGAAAGTGGGTTTTCGGTACCAGTTAGTTAATAAATTGTTTCCTTCCCTGATAACAATTGTATCCAAGAAAGGCAGAGAAGCATTATTCTCCAATTCATGCGTGAATTTAAGGCGTGGGTGGTAGCCGTTAAATACGTCGAGTATGTTACCTAGCTCGCCTCGGGGCACTACAGCGAAGATATCGTCCACATATCGAAGAAATGCGTCGATAAATAAAGACTCCTATTTTAAATTAACATTGGCGGATTAACTCATTCTGAAAAATAATGAGACTTAGGAAAGGAGGGGGAAGGGACAGTAAGAGAAGATGGAGATGGGAAGGAAAAGAATTAGGAGAGGTAAAGGAATTTCGATATCTAGGATACATGTTTCAAAGGAATGGAGGACAGGAAGCGCAGGTAAGGGAAAGGATCAAGAAGGCAGCGGCAGTGATGGGGAAGATCTGGGGGATAAGGAAGAGGAGATTTGGGAGAGACTGGGGTAAAAGATTATGGCTGTTCGATAGACTGGTGTGGACGGTAATGGGATATGGAGCGGAAATATGGGGATGGAAAGAAAGGGAAGGAATGGAAAGGTTGGAAAAAAGGTATCTTTTTTCTCGTCGTATCTTCATGTCTGAAGAGTCGTGACATTATGGTCATGTACAGTGGCGAACCACCGTCTTCCAACAATGGCGGTCTTCCGCTTCTCGGAGATTCTTTTGTAGTGGTTGGCCTGTGATATCTTTTATTTGATCCAGCCAGCGCGATGGAGAACGGCCTCTTGGTCTCTTCCCCTCAACTTTCCCCTGTACAATCAGTTTTTCAAGATTGTCCTGGTTTCTACGTGTGATGTGACCAAAGTATTGGAGAACTCTTCTGCGGCAAATAGTGGACAGTCTTTCGGTGATGTTCAGCTCATTGAGAATTGACACGTTCGTTCTTCTTGCCGTCCAGGGGATGCCCAGCATCCGCCTCCAGCACCACATTTCAAACGCATCTATGCGGCGTCTGCCCGTCGCCTTGATGGTCCATGTCTCCACTCCGTATGAGAATATAGAGAACACTAGGGATCTCACCAGGGCTATCTTTGTGTTTATTGTTATTTGTTTGTCTTCCCATATTCTCCTGAGGTTCGCCATGGCTGTTCGCGACATTGCTATCCGTCTTCTTATCTCTACTTCGCTTCCTCCTATGTTGGAGATTAAGGATCCCAAGTAGATGAACTCCTTGACCGTTTCCATGTCTGGGCGTACATTGTTTCGTTGTATCGTGTTGCCCCTGTCAATCACCATGAGTTTGGTCTTCTCCAGGTTGATATGTAGACCTACTTCATTACTTTCCTTGGTAACTAATTCCAGCATTTTGGTTAGTTCCTCTTCGTTTTTCGCTATTAAGGTGGTGTCATCAGCGTATCGGAGATTATTCAAGTTTTTGCCGTTGATTATTATTCCCCCGTTGTATCCTCCCAGGGCGCGTCTCATTATATATTCGCCGTAGACGTTGAATAACCTGGGTGACAATATGCAGCCCTGCCGCACTCCTTTATGTGTTTTGAAGGGTTTCGATTTTTTGTATTCGTTTTTGTCTTGTCTGCATTCTCTTTGTATTTTTCTGCATAGAGCTTTATGCGTATCCCTTGCTGCCTGTGTTTTTAGTCCTTTCCTTTTTAATTCTTTCCGTTCCTCGATAGTGACGAGGGTGCGTTGCGTTATCCAGAACTTGTTGGATCTATTAGGGTGGTTTTTGCATTGAATTGTTTCTGAGGCTGTTTTGATAATCTTTTTGAGTTCTTCCCATTCTTGGTTCGGGTCTTGTGTGTTTATAATATCCGCTGTGTTGGTGGCCAATTTTTGCTGGACTTCTTGTCGGAATAGTTCTTTATTAGCATCATTGATTGCTATTACTTTCTGTGGTTGGCGGATATTTTTCAGGCGTAGTCTGAACTTTATTACCAGTAGCTGGTGGTCAGTTCCGCAGTCAGCACCGGGATAGGTTTTGCAGTTTAGGATGGAGGATTTCCATCGTGATCCAACCATGATGTAGTCTATTTGGTTCCTGTATCTGTCGCCGGGCGACCTCCATGTGTATAGTCTTCTGATATGATGTTGGAACAGTGTGTTGGCTATTGTTAAGTTGTGTTCCTGGCAGAACTGAAGCATTCTGTCTCCTCGGTCATTTCTGGACCCCATGCCAAACCGTCCCAACACTTCTTTGAGTTGCTGGTCTATCGCAGTTGTACGTCCAATTTTTGCGTTCACATCCCCCATTACAACAGGGATTTCGCCTTTGGGAAGGTCGTTTATAGTGTTTTCTAGCTGTTCATAGAATGTTTCGATGGCTTCTTCTGTCGACTCCGCCGTTGGGGCATACACTTGTATGATGTTGATGTTCAATGGGTGTGCATTGATTTTTAGTATTAAAATCCTATCGCTGACCGCCTTATACCCTAGGACCGCTCTGTTAGTTGCACTGGAAAGCAGCAGAGCCACACCGTTGCGACTCTCCGAGTTGTGGCCCGAGAAATATATGACATTGCCGGATGCAGTGCTGAAGTGTCCTTCCCCTCTCCAGTGTGTCTCGCTCAGTCCTACTATGTCCAGCTTGAGGGACTGAATTTCTCTTTCCACAATGAGCAGTTTCCCGATTTGTAGGAGGCCCCGAGTGTTCCATGTGCCTATTTGGAGGTTGTTGCGCAGGTTTACTTCGTTTCGTGTGGCATCATTCAAAGCAGCTCCCCCCGGAGATCCGATTGGGGAGCTATTTAGTCCTCCGGAAAATTTTACGCTGAATGAAGCCATAATGTTCTCTTGGGATTAATGATGAAGGTGGTTTCCCGTTTCCTTCCTTCATGGACCAACGGTTTTAACGTCTCTTTCCGAAAGACGGTGGCGCCGATATCTCCTCTTTCCTCCCCATACCCGTCAACGGGGCAGGTGAGGGCAAGTCCCCCATTAGGAGGGAGAAATCGACTTGATGGCGTCCCTCGAAAATTCCGAGGAGGCGCACATCCTGTAGCCCCCGCCGCCTTCTACTAGACCCGCCACGAATCACCGGGAAAAAAACCCCACCAGGATTTTGTGTACCCGGCTGGGATCGAACTCGGATCTCCGGAGCGTGAATCCAGCGTCTAGCATAGGAGACCACTGACTCGCCATCAGTATATCAGATGGGTATTGGGAGTGGATGGGAGAACGCCGTGGTATCTCGTTAGGGAGGAGTTGCAAAGGGATAAGTTGAGAGGGAGGGCAGGGATGAGGGCATGGAGATTTGAGAGAAAACTGGAGGAGGGTAGAGGAAGTGAATTGGCAAGACTATGTTGGGAGGAGCTGAAGGGAAAGGAGAAAGAAGGGAAAGTTAGTTCAAGCTGGGAGAGAGAAAGAGGAAAGTTCTTTGAAGACAGAGGAGTTGAATTGAAGGATCTAGGAAGGCTGAGAAAAGACGGGGACGGATGGTTTCACAAATTATTCGGAGGGGACAAGGAAAAACAAAGGAGAGAGAGATGGGAAAGGATCGAGGGAGCAGAGTATAACAAATGGTACAGGCTAGTAAAAGGAGAGGGTATACCGGGATATTTGAAGAAAGGATGGGGAGAGAGTAGATGGAACAGGGTGGTGAGACATAGATTAGGAAATGAGATGAGAGAGAGCAGATACTGGGAAACGGAGGAGGAAAAGAAATGTAGGTTATGTGGACATAGGGAGAAAACGTGGGAGCATGTGTGGGAGCAATGTAGGAGTTGGGAATTAGGAGATGGTAGTTGGCAAGAAGCGGTGGGATGGGTATTGGATGAGGAAGGAGGCGGAGAGGATTGGATGATAGAACTAGAGGGGGAAAGAATGGGAGGAAAAGGGGAGTTGGAGGAGTTAGAGGAGGGAAGAGATGAAAAGGGAAGGGGAAAAGGAGGAGAGGGAGGAGAGGGAGAGGAAGGCTGAGTAAAGGAGAGGGGAGTAATAAAGCTCATGTTACAGATCACCCAGGATGGAGAGTGAGGGGAGAATAATTGCAGAGGCGGTGAACAGGATCGCGGAGGAGAAAGTAAGGAAGCTACTGAAGGAGAGGAAAGAGGACGATAGAAGGAAGGGTGAGAGGATGGAGGAGATGGAGGAAAAAATAAGGAGATTGGAGAGAAAGGTGGAAAGCTTAGAATGAAGTGGAGGTAAAAGAAAGAGGGAGGAGAGTGAGGAGAGCGGGACAGGGAAGAAAAAATGGTGGGCAGGCGAGGGCGAAAAGAATGAGGACGAGCTGAGAAAGAGGAATGTGATTCTGAGGGTCGAGAAGGCGAAATGGGGAAGCAAGGAGTCTAGTTGGGAGAAGGTGAAAGAGCTCTTCACGGAAGGGCTGAGGGTGAAGGTGGTGGTAAGGGAGGTGATGGTGGTGGGACAGATGGGTGAATGGCTTACGATTTTGGTGAAGTTGAGGGATGAGGAGGAGAAATGGCGGATCCTGGAGGCAAGGAGAAGGGCAGGGAACGACATAGGAGTAAAGATTCAGGAGGACAAGTCAGTGGAAAGGAGGGAGAGGGAGGAGAGAGAAGGGAGAATAGAAAGGAGACTGGAGGGGCATAGGAGTACAGGGAGAACGGAGGAGGACGAATTAACAAAAGGGATGGAGGAGAAACTCCTCATGGAGTCGGACAAGAAATTGGGGGATAAGGAAAAGAGAGAATGGGCCAAATAGAGGAGAGCCGTAACGAGAAGGAAGGAGGACGAAAGACGAAGCCCAGGGAGAAGATGATGAAGAAGAGGGGGAAGGAGGGCAATAAATTGTAAGGTCATGGCCAGGCACGGGGGAGCTATATTTTTCTTTTTGTTTTTCTTATTGTTTAAATTTAAGTTTTGATTCTGTGTGTTTTTGATATGAGTTCGGAGTTTGAAAGAGGTTTGGAAACGTTCCTCATTAAAAAAAAAAACGCCTTGTAAACCCTGTGGGAAAAAGCAATAAATACACATACATACATACATATTTTAAAATTTGCAAAAGTTATAGCAACCACGGACATTTCTAAAAAAATTAAAAAAATTTTTTTTAAAAAGAAGCCCTTTACCGATCATCGCCAAATTCAATACCAACCTTCCTTGAATAATACTCTATCGATTAAAAAAAAATTTAGCCCGATATCTCAATATTTACATAGTCAATATATATTAAAACAGAACTGTTAACTTCGATAATAAAGCATCGATAAATTAAGATATGTATATTTTTTCAAAAGCCATAGAATCAAAAGTAAAATGATTTATTCCATATATATTATAACTTCCCGAGAAAAAATGATTAGATATAATCACATATGATTATATATATATATAGATCGACATTAGATATAATTAGATATATTTTAAATAATTCCTCGCTTAAATGCATCTTTATAAATAACAAGATTTTTATGTCTTTCTTGGTACACACGATCAAATTCAAAAACCTCGAAATGTTTGCGAACTACGAATGTATTTTCGGTTTAATAATCTTTTTATCTTATAAATACCTTATTTTTCTTATATCTATTTCTGTTTAATTATCTTTTCCTTTATCTCCTTCACCTAACGTTTAAAGAATCTTTTCGCCGGAAATTAAATGTTGCTGCTCTCTCTTTCTCTTTCTTTCTTTCTTTTTGTCTCTCTCTTTCTCTGTTAGTAAAGAAACATAAATTTTTAAATTCGGTTCTAACGTATAAATACTAAGCAATTAACACACTTATTAAAATATATTTTTCTTTTAGTAATATATTGTTATATGTACGCATATTATAACCAAGAGATCGAGAGAGCGTAAGTACAATAATGCAACAGTACGAGAGAATGAGCGAACGAGAGAATGAGCAAACGAGAGAACGAGAGAGAGAGAGAGAGAGAGAGAGAGAGAGAGAGAGAGAGAGAGAGAGAGAGAGAGAGAGAGAGAGAGAGAGAGAGAGAGAGAGAGAGAGAGAGAGAGAGAGAGAGAGAGAGAGAGAGAGAGAGAGAGAGAGAGAGAAGAGAAAGAGAGAGAGAAAGAAGAGAAAGCTAGATACAAAATGTCTCATTTTAATCAATGTACCTTAATTTTTCCGCAAAGATGTGACCTTCCCAGTTTACAATTTATCTCCGCTTATCAATCATACGTTACGAATTCTCTTTTGCTTTTAACCTTTGTGGACAATCCTGTCACATATTCCGGCGTTTTTGATAATCGATTAATCGTTAATTTGACAAATTTCACATTTGAAAAGACATCGAAGCATGGGATTAAAAACATTCAGATTTGTTGAAAAAAGTGGTCAAAAAAATTGACTTACACAACTATGGCTTTAACCTTTCCATATAATCATATATAATGATGTTTTTTTTGTAAATATATATAATCATATAAGACCATATATAGTCAATATATATTAAATATGCTCTAACTCGACTAGCTACATGCCTCTCGTATCCGCATGAGATACCGCCTGCTCTTTTTGCGTATCGCTTATCAAGCCGCTCGTTTCGCGCACTTTCCTCCCGTGTGCACCCGTGATTTAATCCTCGCAGGTACAATTTACCTTTAGCGATATTTCTTCCTGCACTGTTCTACCTGATGCATAGAATACAGTGACGAAGATCATGGTGTGGCATGGACGAAAGAAAATAGGTTTATTTAAAAAATCAAAATTATTGTTATTCCTTAGAAGCTTATAAACTTGTACAATACTAATGTTTATTTATTAAGAACGATATTCTGTAATGGAAATTAACAGACAATTTATTATGCAGTTTAAGTGCAAACAGCTTACAATTTCATTTTCAATCTCTATATATATATAAACTAGTTATAATATATTTTTGACGAAAAAATTATTTTTTTGGGTATATAAAAATTCTTTACTTTAAACTTTAAACCTTTATAACTTTTTTTCTATTTAATGTTTTAAAATGAGGCTTATGCAGTTCGCGCCGGCTTTGACATTTCGATTTAAAGAAAAGGTTTATTTTAGGCTGTTGGATGTTGGAAGATTCGAATTGGCCGGTTCTTGCTGCTCTTCTGTGCGCCCTAACAGCTGTCCACAATTTTAATTTTTTTTTATTATTTTTCTCATTTTCATCATCTTCATCATTTTCTTTACGCTTGCTACGCTTGGCCTCTATCCCATCACTACGTTTCTCTGCTTGTTTTTTATCCTCTGCGTTCTTTTTCTCTGCTTCATCCTTTTCATAATCTATCATGAAATCTACCAGAGCATCATTCCAGCCGTCATCGAGTACTAAATATAACCAAATATATCTTATAAAATCATAAATATATCAAATATATATTATTTAAATCTTCTTGTTAAAAGCGAATACTTACAATTTTTTATTAAGTCGTCCATCGTGCAATCACCGCGATTAAATTCTTCTAACGTATTGTAAAGATTACACAATGAAATGTAATATGACATATATTAATATATGAAACCAGCAATTTATACAGTCATTTTTATAAGATAAATGCTTGGCGCTCGATCAGCTTCGCAAAGTTCTGACATCGATTTCATACCTTCTTAATTATTTTAATGATATTTAATAATACATGTACATCTTACACACGTTTTACGCAGAAATCGGTAACTCCTTCACCGATCCTCAAAAAATTCAAAATTTTATAAAGAAAGAATCCTTTTACCGATTATCGCCAAATTCAAAAAACGTCGCCTATACTTCTTAAAGCGTATTTGTGTTTGTGAATAAGTGTGTGTGTGTGTGTGTGTGTGTTTGTTTGTGTGCGCGCGCGGGCGAATGTATATAGGGGTGTGCGTGCGTACATGCATATTTGCGCAAAATTAAATATTTTATCTTCAAAACCATGCTTAATATTTTGTAAATCCTCTTTATTATTTTAGGGATAGAAAGACCAGTCTTTTCTACCCCTATTTCATATATAATTCTTTGAGATTTGATTGATTAGATCCATTTTTATACACGATCAAAGGTCTATAATTTCTTTTATTTATGAAATATATGTTGCAAATTTTTGAATATCGGGCTATTTATAGTTTTATTATATTCTTGGCAACTTTTCTAATTCTATTATATTCTTCAGTCTTTTCTACCCCTATTTTATATATAATTATTTAAGATTTTGTTGATTAGACCCAGCTTTATAAAGTTTCTATGTATGTACGAATTCTCCGAAATTTCAAATGTGTGTAACACGAGAACTGATGAATCAAATTTTAAAGAATTATATATGAAATAGGGGTAGAAAAGACTGAAGAATATAATAAAATTAGAAATAGCCCAATATTTCAAAATTTACAAAAGTTAAAGCAACCACGAGCATTTCTAAAAAAATTCAAAAATTTTTTTAAAAAAAACCCCTTTACCGATCATCGCCAAATTCAATACCAACCTTCCTTGAATAATACTCTATCGATTAAAAAAAAAACAGCCCGATATCTCAATATTTACGGAAGTTAGAGCAACCACGGACATCAAATCTGCACACATACATACGGACATGCGATTTTAATGCGATATTTCGACATTTTAGAACACTGTGAACATATTGGCATCAAAAACTCAAAAACCAATTTCTTCGTTGGTTTCTTCTACCCCTATTTCATATATAACTCATTTAAATTTGGTTGATTAGACCCAACTTTATACGCAATCAAAGGTTCATATACGAAATTCACGAAAACAAAGCTTCCTCTATGAGGAAGCAATAGATTATAAATACAAAACAGCTAGATTATAAATAACAATAAATAATATATTCAAGAAATATATATATATATATATATATATATATATATATATATATATATATGTATATAAAACAAAAACTTGATATCAATGATTAAATATTGGTCATTATACCTATTTGTTCTATCTGTCCAATCTCATTAGCATCAAACTGTGAATCATTACTTGTAACTTGCAAAGTTATTGGGCCCATTTGTTCAACTAATGATGTTGAACAATTTGGTTGTTCGGTGTCTATATTTGAATAATTAATAGATGCTGTATCTAAAAGTAATTTAAAATAGAATATAAATACAAAACAGATTATAAATAACAATAAATAATATATTTAAAAATATATATATATATAAATGTTGGTCATTATACACCTATTTGTTCTATCTGTCCAATCTCATTAGCATCAAACTGTAAATCATTTGTAACTGGCAAATCAGCACAACATTCTATAAAAATATGTTCACAGTTTTATAAGATATAAAAAACGCTTTTCTTCCATTATCTATTATTCTATATATTAATTATGTCACTATATATTAATTATCATCTGTTAATGTTTTTGCAACATCTGTTGCTGTAACTGGCAAATCTATATTTTGACTTTCTTCAGGATTGTACCCTTATGGAAAAATACACTCAACTTTTGGTGTTAACCGTTAAAAAAACACCATAGAAAAACCCTTAAAGTTGGGTGTGATTTCGGACCGTCAATTAAAGGTTAACCATCATTTGAAGGTTCAATTGGCGGTCCAAAATCACACCTAACTTTAAGGGTTTTTCTTTGGATGATGGTTAACCTTCAAGTGATAGTTAACCTTCAATTAATGGTTAATCCTTAAAAATGACGGTATAAACGCTAAAAATATAAACCCTCAAATGAAAGTAACAAATATGGAGTCCCAATAAGAATCTCTTAAGGGCTCCGCTCGCTGAACCGGACTCCTCGCCTCGATCCTCCCTCTCGGACGCTAGCTGCCGCAGCTCTCCCTTTCCTGGCGGTGAGCTCTCCCTGGTAATCCGACTCTCGCTCGGTTGGTCTCCAGAACACGCGCCGCAACGATCAATCCGTCAAGAAAGAGATAACGGACTCGACACGTTCGAAGAAACGCAAGCAAGTGCGGCCATGACACCTAACGAGGCTCTTTGAGAGTAGCGACTCGCGCGTCGCGCCATCTAATGTGAAACGATCGGGCGTTGTACATCCAACGATGAGGATCAATCTCCAACCTACACTAAACATTGAGGCTTAATCCCCAACCTACACTTATCATTGAGAATAAACTCCCAATAAACACTCATCATTGAGGATTAAACCCACAATTTACCTAAACCTTAATGGTCAACACTCAATCTACACCTAAATTTAAGTGTTGATACTTAACTTTGATGACAAACACTAAACTTACGCCCAAATTTGAGTGTTAACTCTTAATTTGGGTGTTAACCATCAAAGTTGAGTGTACTTTTTCATAAGGGTAAAGTGATGGAATATCATCGATAGATATATCAATGGAATCTGCGTATATAAAAAATTTTTTTGTCACATATATATTATACATATATTATATATATTATATTACACATATATACATATATTATATATGTATATTCAAATAAGTTAAATTAAATAATTAAAATATATACCAGGTAAATACAGTGTTGGTATGGCTATATTACTAAGCCTTTTACTTAATTTGAAGCGTCGTTCAAAATAGGCATCACAAATAACTTTTTCTCTCAATTTTTGATGAGGAATTTTCAATAAGTTATTGTTGCCACACGCCCTTATCCATTTTTTACACCTTTCTACTAATTTTGGAAAATGGTACTTTCTCTCTGTGTTAAAAGTACAATTTTGTACTTCACATTTTTTAGACGACATAGTCGTTTTTATCGAAAAAGTAAATAATTATAGAATATAAAAAATATAAAATATAAATTAAATTAAATTACTTTACAATCTTTATTTATAGTTTCTTTCGAGACTTGTATGAGTAAAGACCTATCTAGACAATCTTGCATATACTACGTTTACGCGAGCGTTACTTCTGTAGTAACTTACGATAATTCACTCGTTTACGCGGAGTAAATTATCGTAAGTTACTACAAAATCCCGTTTACGCGAAGGAATTATCGTAAGTTACTATAGAAGTAACGCTCGCGTAAACGTAGTATTGACGACTCTTCATTGGATCCATATTCACCTGGCACATGTACCATCCGCAATCGACTTCTTGAACTTCCTTTATACGAAGATACCACGACCGCGACGGGTGATCATTGTACGATAACGTGATTCGGGGATTCTGAGTAATTACGTTCTGATGAATCGACAATATAGTTTGCGTGTCGACGCGCACCCATGCCACCTAAAACATACGATAAAACACATTTCTCTTAAACTCCTTAACTTTATACTCCCGCCTTGCTTGCTTAATATATACAAGTTTGTCTGGATTGGCCCTTTAATATTTTGTAAGCATTAACATTATTACATGCTTTACGCAAATATAATCATTCTCAACTTACTGTAACCTGCTGTAATTTACCTGTAATCAACTGTAACCATATACCACAGCTCTCACCAGCTCTCGCCCTCTTCTCAATGCAGACAGTAACAGTCGCAATACTTTACTTTTAAAAAAATTTCCGGACCAACACGTCAACACGATCGAGCTCGCCAACCGACTCACCAGCTCTCACCGATACAGCACACAACCGATACAGCTCTCACCGATATGAATCATACATGTATTTGTGGCATCTAGTAACGCGATCTACCACTTAAGAAGGAACTTTTTAAGGATTCAGTCCGTCCCATTACGCTTGGAGCCCCTGGCCGAACGGCGACAAATCGAGCGTCGTCGTCCTCGTCGTCAGCGTCTTTTTCGGTATATTTTTTTTACCCGTTCTCGTCCTTCTGCTCGTCACGCCGCTACCGCGTTTGTACGGCGCGAGATACAGTCCGCGACCCTCCAACACGCGATTGTGACGTTGCAGTTCCTCGAGCTGACGTCGAGCGGCCTTGCCGTCGTTCACCGCCTTGGCCACGCCAGCCGCTTTACCGATTAGGGATCCGAGCGTTCCCAATATCGGTAGAAAAGGTAGGAGGCCCCCGCGTTTCGCCACCGGAAGAATTTTCTTCCTCGTTACCGTTCTCCTATTTCTCTTTCTCATACCCATGCCAAATTTCGTTTTTGCTTTTATAGCAGCCCATACGGCGGTCGCGGCGGCTCTCTTGCCAAGGGTTGTGCCGCTCGCCGTGATACGCTTGCGCGCCTTTTCAGCTAGCGCTCGATCGGCGACGTGTTGATCGGCGAGATCGCCGCTTCGCGAGTAAGCGATATCGTGCTCGCGACACGTCTCGTCCAACGGATTGATACCTCGATCACCGCGCGCTAGTCGCTTGGCGAGACGAGTACCCGGCCCGCAGAATCGATAGCCGGGTATGTGTAATTCGACGGGAAGCGCGTTTATCGCTCTGTCGAGGAGGCCGCTGCTGACGCTTCGCGCCGCTGCGCGCGACATGCACCGCAATCCTTTATGAGCGATGGCGGACCGTCTATGTGCGTTCTCTGCCACGGACGATTGTAATGTTCCAAACACGGACGACAGTCCCGTACGTCGGTATCCGTCCTTAGATGAACGGGTAATTTGTCCCACAGTCGATCGAGGTAGTCGGAAAAGTTGCGCAGCAGAAGGATCTTCGGCACGAATTGCAGTTGCTCGGCGGACAGATCGAGAATATCGCGTTTATCCGTCAGTAAGGGAAACATCGCGATCACTGGGGGCGTAAACCGATCGAACGTACGTATAAATAGGGTAAGTGTGCGCGCATGCGCGTAACAATGCGATTCGTGAGACAACCGTCGGCGATAGGGGTGTCGAATCTCGATTGCAAGACGCGTCGGGTTTAACGTCGAGAGAGACGCGTCGACACGGCCCTCTGTTACCGATCGCGATACGTTGCGTCATCTGCGGCCCTTCCAACTGCGGTAAGACAAACGTGTTGATAAGCCTACTGGAAAGTCCGCACGGTCTGCGTTTCGAGAACGTATACGTGTACTCGAAATCCTTGCATCAGCCAGTATCGTTACCTCGAGACACTGCTCGAATCGATGGACGAGATTGGTTATCGCGCGTTCTCAAACGATCGCGACGTCGTGCCGCCGAGCGAGGCGCTCCCCGATTCGGTATTCGTGTTCGACGACGTAGCCTGCGACAAGCAGGACGCAATCAGGGAGTACTTCGCCATGGATCGACATTCGAATATCGATTGTTTCTATCTCTGTCAAACGTACGCCAATATACCGAAGCACCTGATACGCGACAACGCGAATCTGTTGATCCTGTTTAGACAAGACGGAACTAATCTGAGACACGTGTACGACGATCACGTGAGCCCCGATATGTCGTATGAAGATTTCTGCGCGTTGTGTCGCGAGTGTTGGCGGCGCAGGTACGGTTTCGTGGTGATAGACAAGGACAGCGCGCTACAAAACGGCAGATACAGACGGCAGATTCAACGACTTCGCCGTACTGCTGAACGACGACGACGAAAGGAATCGTCATTAAAAAGAAACGCGAGGATAGCGAAGGTGACGACGACGACGAAGGAAAATTCGCGCGAAAGATAATATCGAGACCTAAGAAGAGAAAAAACAAACGAGCGCCGAGTCGAAGATGCTCGCGATCCATTCCACGCCTCTGGAACCGAGAAAGTTATCACTGTATGAGCGGAGGGGGGAGGAGCAAGTTTTCTGTTGATTCTGAAATATACTGTTGGCGACAAACGCTTATAGACGCGGTCACAGTGCTCTTAAACCCGTCATGGGTAACAAAGGACATAAATACAGATACATCATCGCTCCGTTGATACCGCGCGATAGAATCGGCAGTAATAGAAAGGGCGCTGGCGTGACCAGATTACCGTCGATCATGAGATTGAACGACAATACAATAGATTACGTTCATTGGGACGACCCTAACGAATTGGTGGATCGTCTTCGATTGCTCGAGGCCTCTCGTCGAGCGGGCAACGACGCGCACGGTAACGAGATTCAGTCGATAATCGAGGAGCTTCGCGAGGTCGGATTGATTATAAATTGATTGCGTCGACCGCGACGGCAGTGCGATTCTTGACGAGATTGTCGCAATGTCGGTGAACAAATTCGGAATGTCTCTGAGAAAACGCGGCGACGGCGGTAGATTCGCAACGGAAAGATCGCGATCCTCAATCGACTCCCTGAGAAATTACGTGCGAGAGCGCGCTTTGCTTGAACGAGGATTCCTACGACGCGAGGGAGCGCAAACTACGACGTCTAGCCGCGCCGGAGATCGACAGCGATGCGACGAACAAGAGGTACGTCGAACGCGCGCTTCGAGAATCGAGAAAGGAGATCGAGTCGTTTTACGAGAAAACGAATAAATCGTTGTCGACGGTGAAAAACGAGGTGGATAGGATAAACGGCAACATAAACGAACTCTGAACCGCGTTGAGCGAATTCAAGGAGACTGAAAAGACGCGGGAAAAACAGATTCAGAACCTGGAAAAATTCAGATCCACGCATACGAAGCAGATACTCGGCGCGCAGAAAGCCATCGAAGAAACGACGGGCAAGACGAATTCTTTGAGAAACGACGTAGATCAGACAAACAGCGTCATGAGCGGACTCAGAATCGCGATAAACGATTTTCTAGCCAAATTCCACGAGATTGAAAGAGTGATGGTGACGAAGGAATCACTCGAGAGAGAGATAGTGATAGTAAAAGCGGACATTCGCGGCAACAGGGGGGAGCGTCAATAAGGAGGTAGATGAGCCGTCTTTTTTACACAATCGTGCAGTCGAGAGAGGAAGACACGAGCGCAACGATGAGTGCCGAGAAGCGGAGACTCGTGGAGGAGCTGCACGCACCGGCGCCGCGGCGCGGAGAAACTTCCCGCGGCGTCGCGTCGTGGTGCGCGGTTACGACGATCTGTGGCAGGCCGACGTGGTCGAGATGCGTTCCTACGCGCGACACAACAAGGGTTACTACTACATACTAACGGTTATCGACGTGTTGAGAAAATACGCGTGGGCGTTACCGCTCAAGAGCAAAAGCGGAAGCGAGGTAGTTGCGGCCTTGTCGAGGATATTTCGCGAGGACGCGCGATATCCGAGGAATCTGCAAACGGACAAGGGAAAGGACTTCTACAACGCTAACGTGCGAGAGATTATGAGAAAACGCGACATAAATCACTACTCGACGTACTCGGTGATGAAGGCGTTGGAGGTGGAGAGATTCAATCGCACGCTGAAGAACGACATGTGGAAACTCTTCACGCTCAACGGATCGTACGCGTGGGTCGACGCGCTGCTGCGTCTGCTGTCGAATTACAACCACCGCAGGCATAGAACGATCGGAATGCGACCGGCGGACGTGACGCCCGCTGTCGCCAAGAGACTCCTGTCCACGGTGTACAGTCGCGCGAAAATCGCCGCTCCGGGTAAATTCAGAATGAACGATCCGGTGCGCGTGAGCAAATTCAAGACGCTGTTCGAAAAGGGCTACACCCCAACTGGACTACCGAGATCTTCCGTGTCGCTAAAATACAACGGACCAATCCTGTGACGTATCTGTTGAAAGACTACCGCGGGGAACCGATAGCCGGAGGATTTTACGAGCACGAGTTGCTGCGAGTTTCCAAACCCGACGTTTACCTCGTGGAGAAAGTGTTGCGCAGGCAAGGCGACGACGTATACGTGAAGTGTTTGGGAATGAACAGTTCGCATAACTCACGGATAAATAAGACAGCTGTGTTGTAGTTAACAAAAAAAATTAATGTATTTTTTTTCTACATATTACAGTTTTTTTGTTCGCCTTAATGTAAGCTTAAAATATATGTATTTTTTAATAATGATAGCGATATTTATTTTTTTCTTAATGTAGGTTTGAAAAAAACTATGTGGAAACTTCAGCTCCCTATATGTAAAATCAACGTTTTCTCACCACTGAAAAAAAATCATCGACCATCGTGGGTAGGACTAGACAGTTTAAACATTCTTGCCTTCCTACGATCGCGCGTATAAATCTAATCCATAAAACGCATTGTGTGTGTGTGTATGTACTTTATTGCTAAAAAAAATATAACGTTGATAAGAAAAAAGTTCCTTTTCACGACGGTATCCTGTAATGCCCCCACGGTAGAGTGTCGTACGAGTCGGAAACGACGTATCGCTTGTCGTCGTACGGGCTGAGAGCGAGCTTCAACTCGGACACGGTGTACACCTCGTGTAACGTCGAACGAATACACGACTGACGCCTAGACTGCTCTATCGCGTCTCTCAGGCAACGCATGTAATCGTCGAACGTTATCGTTCTCGCAACCACGTTTCTCTTGACGCCCTTTATTTTCTTCGTGTCTCGAGAAAATATATAAGACTGTCGGTGTCCGTGTACATTATCTTACACCTTTCGCGATGCAGCGGCACCATGTAGTCGTAATGAAAATCGTAGACGCGCGTCTTGGATATCTCGAGAATGCACATACCGACGTAGATGGGTTTGTTCAACCTCACCTCGAGCCTGCGCAACTCGACAGCGATCAGATCCTCCGCGAAGACGCTTCGACTGTGAAAATTCAGTTTCGCGATCATCGCCTCCGCGCCGTATCTCCCATCCCAACGCGTCACGAGACGCACGTCGACGTAATCTCGCACGTTTTCTATAGTCTTACCGAATACCGCGTTATTCATTAATTTGTACATTTCTCTCTCGAAATCGTTGCTAGCGCGAGTTCTGAATCCCGTATTGAGCTCTATGTATCCGCGAAGCTACGGAGATTGCGCGAATCAAAGCGCGCGATGAATTCTCGTGACGCGCAATCCGTATCGTACGCATTGCTGTAGATTACGGTAGTGCAACACGTAGCGTGACTTATCGCACAGAGTAGCGAGGAGTTTATCGCACTGTTTTCCGGGAGGCTTATCGCGCGTCGGGCAGAACGGAAGGTCAGCGTGAGCGTCATAAAGTTCACGCGGATATGCAAAATCGACCTCTAAGATGTAACCGATAGCGGAGTCCAATGTCACGGACATTACGTCGAGACTGTCCGCGTCGTCGACCCATTGAAACTCCGCGTACGGCAACTGTTCGCACATCGCCCAACCGTACAGATTATTCACGTCGAAGTACATAAGATACGACTACGGTCCCGAAGAGTCGTGCAATCGCATGTATTTGTTGTTGACTCGCGCGTACTTGTTGGAGCATTGACTCATACCGCCGCGTATACCGCGCTCCACGAACATTACCATGTCGATATCGGTGAGCAATTCGAATCGCACCCCCGTGTGCTTCAGCATCGCGTCCCACATGTATCCCGGTAGAGTGTAGTAATGCGTGGGATCCAGTCCGTAAGTGTCGATACAGGTGTCGCAAAAATTTTCGAAGATATCCGCCAGGAGAAGCACGTCCGTTTTAAGATACAGATCGCTGTACTCGCCGAGATTTCCCACGCAAAAACAACGCCAGACGGAACGCGCGTGCTCGTAATCGCTCTCGGTCGCGGTCTCGCCGGTCAACGAACTGTAAAATGCCTCGCGCGGCGGTAATTCCGTCACCAGCAACTTATCGAAGCCGTCGACGTACTCGTACGGAAATACGCCTTTACGCGTGAGCAGGTCGAAATCGCTATCACTCAGTTCCGAAAATTCCGAACGCATGATTCTCAGGTTGTTCCTATCGAGATACGACGCCAATTTCTCGAGACTGGTGCTGAGAAATTTGAACGAATCCACGAATCGCAACTTCGTGCAGTTTCCCCAGTTAACGACCTCCCTCACATTCTTCGTGAACAATATGTACGGCCCTTTGGTGAGCGGTAATAAATCGATGCTACCCTCGAAGCTGTTAGCCATATCCTTGATAATAAAGTGGGCATCGTAACCGGACAAATTGTGAAAGAACACAGGAATAACGTACGAATCTCTACCCACACAGCACACTTTATCTGAGGGACGTCCTACAGACATTTGACATATCTCAATAACCGTAGGACATCCGGTGGATATCCGATATCCGGTGGATATCCAGCAGATGCACAAGTGTCCCTCAGAATATCCTGTGCTGTGTGGGTATAATTTAGATTGCAGCGCGGATGCGCGGGACCTCTGTAACGTCCGGTCAAGTAACAGTGATCGCGCACGCGTCGATCCTCCGATTCAAACGGTCTCTCGCATATGTGGCAGCTCGTCGCGCTCCAAAAATTTTCTGTCTCGTCCGGCGTGAGCTCCGCCATGGTCACGTTCGTCGAGAGTCTCGTCTTTGCGCGATGCGCGATAACTTTAAGCTCGTTGACGAACCACGACACGCAGTCCTCGCCGCGACGAAATCTGTACGCGGGTGCGATCTCGTCGTACGCGCTGCACAGATAGTATCCCACGCTGAACGTCCTGTGATGTTGATAGGCGTATCTCTTAACGTTATCCTTGTCTATCTTTTCTCTCTCCAACACGCATTCCAGATCGGCGTACACCACGAAGGGAAGTCGCTCCTTCCTACTGTGATCGCGACGCTGTGAGCGGACAATTTCTCGCTCGAGTGAAAGTACTGTAGACATCTGGAAAAAAATATGTATGATTTTTTTTCAGTCTACATACATCTGATTCGCACGACTCTTTTTTTATACCTACCGATCGCACATGTACTTCATATTCTTGTTCCTGTTCAACTGACAAGGGGAAGCTCAGGTGACTCACCCTGGGATTTCGATGCCAATTTTTTTGGTTATTCTGGAGGTGAAAAAAAGAGATACGTGTCCCGGCGTTTGATTGAATAGGCCTTAGTTTCGGAGTAATAAATTTGTGAAAATTGAAATTTATTTATTTTGATGAATTTTGATGATGAAAAAATTTATATGTTTTAAATGTTTTTATGATGTTTATCATCCAAGTAATTGTTCCTCATCAAAATAATTAAATTTTGTAATAAAAAAATTCACATTCACATTCCGATGTTTGTTTATTCTTCTTTCCCTACTACTAATTATTTTAAAAACTAGAAATTTAAAATACTGTTAATATTATTTTCAATGAAATTTTAAATTTAAACGATTGAAAATTCGAATACGTTACCTTTATATGTTACCCATTACAAATAACTTATATTGTGGGGGCTTGTGCCCTTTGCGTATGTGCACGCTATTTTTCTCAGACGCCCTGTGGCTGTTTAATTGGTTAAAGAAATACTCTCCTTGTGGATGTTAACAGTTGTCTTTACTGAGCTCGTTATCGTTGTGATACAAATGATGAATCGCTCGCTTTTGTAATGCAAAGTCGCGTCGATGTGAGAGACTTCCTTCTAACGTTTTACCGGAATGTGTTACCTTCGCAATGGACACGAGCGAACTCGTCTCGAAGGACAAAAGAAGTGGGGGGTAGGGGGACGGAACACACGCGCCAAGCGTGAGCAAAGGCGCGACCCTATCCGCGTGAGCGCAACTAAACCGCGAGAGCGCGACTCGTACAAATACCGAAGGCGACGATATAGCGCCGACATGCCGCCGCCCTTGAAAGGGTCATCCTTCAATGAGAAACACAAAATTATTTCTAACTTATTCAATTAATAAAATCGTAGGAATTAAATCTTAGAGAACAAGCTGATAAGAGTATATGTAACAAAAACGCAAGTTATAGTAATGTAGACGCAAGTTATAATAATAAGTGTAAGTTGTAATAATATGTACACGTGTCGCGAAATAGCATAGCTAGACAGAGTCCTCAATAGGAAGCAGGCACAACCGTGTGATAGGGCGTTTATAGCTTCCGTTTTTGGTGCGTATAGTAGCGACACGAGCTATTCCATCGTCACCAAAATGCAATTCTTGAATCCTTCCGAGGGGCCAAGATAATGGTGGGGCATTATCCTCCTTTAAAATAACCATTTGTCCAATATGTATTGATGCACCCTAGGTTCTCCATTTGTCACGCTGATGACATTGATGTAAATATTCTCGCGACCAACGTTGCCAGAAGTGTTGGCGTAATTGTTGTACATATTGCCAACGTGAAAGACGATTTGACGGTATTTCCTCCAAAGACGGTTCTGGGTACGATGTGAGAGGAGTACCTATCAGGAAGTGTCCTGGTGTTAGGAATATAAAGTCATCAGAGTCAGAAGAAATAGGTGTAAGTGGACGAGAATTCAATATGGCTTCGATTTGAATAAGAAGCGTCTCCAATTCCTCATACTTAAGATGACTATCTTTTGTCACTTTGATTAAATGTCGTTTGGCTGCCTTTACAGCAGCTTCCCACAATCCGCCGTGATGCGGAGATCTTGGAGGTATAAAGTGCCAATGAACTCCTTTATTGGTTGCTTGATCGATGACCTGCTGTTGCATTTTTTGGTCCTTGATTAGATCTGTCAATTCTCTGAGCTCGCGTTCAGCTCCAACGAAATTTAGACCATTGTCTGAAAAGATATCAGAGGGACATCATCTTCTGGAGATAAAACGTCTGAAAACACTCAAGAATGCTTCTGATGATAAATTGGAAGCCAGTTCGATGTGTACCGCCTTGGTAGCGAAGCAGACAAAGATTGCAATGTAACACTTTATGAGTTTAGTATTACGTCTAGTCCCTTCCTTGTAGTAGAGAGGGCCAGCATAGTCGACACCACATTTGTCAAACACCTTCCTAGGTATATTCACTCGGGATTCCGGAAGGTTGCCCATTAATGTAGAAGAAGTTTTTGGCGAACTTCGAAAGCAGGTTACGCATTTTCGTACAATTTGTCGTACAACATTACGTGCAGAAATGAGCCAGTATCTTTGACGTATCGCAGCCAAGGTGGCTTGCGGACCAGCGTGAAAATGCGTTTCATGTTCGTGTGTTATGGTGAGGCGTGAGAAAGGATGATGCCCTGGTAATAACATAGGGTGTTTAGCCGCGTACGGCAGAAACGATGATCTTAGGCGACCTCCAACTCTCAATATTCCAGAATCATCCATGAAGGGATTTAAATTTAATATGGGACTGTTTTTGTTTACCATTCCTCGATTTGCAAGTGACTTGATTTCTTCGGCAAAGTACTCGGCTTGTATTAGCTTCACTAGACGAACGATGACTTGATCAAGCTCTTCTGGTAGTATGGGTTAAATCGTGCGCATCTCCTTTGCTGGAGATATTACAGAATCATTCGAATTCTTGAGTATTTTTGTATTTTTCAAAAATCACAACCTGTATGCGACGACTTGAAGTAGTCTTTTGAATTTCGAGTATCGGTTAAACAAGTCGAGACCTTCTGTACTTGTTAAGGTCGTCGCGATTGTTTTGGATTTTCTTTCCGGCAATTCTTTTGATAGTATAGGAGGTGAAGCTTGTGGCCATTGCTCCTTGTCATAACTCAGCCAGATAGGTCCTGTCCACCATATTTTTAGACGAGCCAGAGCATTAGGCATGACGCCTCTCGATAGAGGATCCGCAGGTATGTCCTTACTGCGAATATGATTCCAATATTGAATTGGAGTTAATTGTTGTATTTCTCCTACCCTGTTCGCTACAAAGGTAGACCAGGAGCGACTGCAAGATTGAAGCCATGCTAATACGATTTCAGAATCTGTGCCCAGAGATACAAAATCTATTTTGCAATTAAGACATTTTGAAGTCTTGTCATACAATTGTGCTAGTAACAAAGCTGCACTTAGCTCGAGACGGGCAAGAGATAAGCTCTTCAGTGGTGCTACTCTAGACTTTGAGCATAGGAGGTTTGTGAAGTGTTCCCCTGTGGCAGAGGTGGAACGTAAGTAGATACAGGCTCCGTAGCCGAATCGCTAGCATCAGAGAATCCGTGTATTTCCAAGCGTGTAGGTTGCTCAGCTGTTATAACTCTTCGCGGGATACTTATATTTCTTAGCTCTTGTAACTCACTTTCGTATTGTTTCCATTTCGTGTTCAAGGCCAAGGGTATGGATTCATCCCAGTTGAGCTTGAGACGCCAAAGATCTTGCATGATAGTCTTAGCCACCAATGTAACTGGGCCTAGTAATCCCAGAGGGTAAAAAATTAAAGCTATTTTGGATAGTATACCTCTCTTCGTGGGATTTTGAAGTGGTGGTAGACAGTTGATGCTGGAGAATTTGAATGTGTCGGAATTGCAATCCCATATGATGCCTAGAGTACGTCTTTCTGTTTCCTTGTCAGCTGCCAAAATGAATTCCTTTTGATTGCCCGAGGATTTTTCACCTTGTAAGGAGGGTTCGTTCGACGCCCATTTCCTCAGTTCGAATTTTCCTTCTTGCAACAATTTGGTAAGTTCATCTTTAATTGTTAAGGCTTCTTGTAGTGTATCTGCTCCGGAGACCAAATCGTCAACGTAGAAGTCTCGCAACAGTATCTCGGATGCAACTGGATAACGTTCTGCATAATCTTCAGCTAATTTTCTCATAGCCTCGATTGCTTTGAATGCTGCAGAGGACGTACCGTAAGTCACTGTGAGTAACTCGTATATTTTTATGAGCTCGTTGATTGTCTTGCGCCAGAAAATGCGTTGAAGAGGTGTGTATGATGGATCAACTAGTACTTGTCTGTACATCTTGTTTACATCGGCCGTTAGAGCAATCAAGAACGTGCGGAATCTTGCCAAAATGGAGAACAGATCTTCTTGTAGATTAGGACCGACCATTAATGCATCATTCAAGGAAATGCCAGTGTCAGTCTTGGATGAACCGTTGAATACTACCCTGAATTTGGTAGTCGTACTTGTTTCCTTTCTTACTGCATGATGTGGTAGGTAGTAAGATTTATTTGGAGTGGATTCCATCGAACTATCCACCTCGCGCATGTGGCCTAAGTCAATGTACTCCTGCATGAACTTCTTGTACTCAGAGTACATATCAGGTTGGGTTATAAGACGCGCTTCTAGTGCCTTGAAGCGTCGTAAGGCTATGTCTTTAGAGTTGCCTAGTTTTTCAAGTTTATCTTGTTTTATTGGTAATTTGACGATGAAACGTCCTTCAGGATTTCGCTGCAATCCCTTCAGAAATAGCTCCTTGCATGCACGCTCTTCACTCATTAGTGTATGTGAAGAAATGTTGTGCTCTACTTCCCAGAAACGATTTAACTCATGACTTAAATCATTGGCTATAGTTAAATGAAAGTTAACCGAAGGAGTCGGTCCAGCCATGTCATTAGCAGTACAGCCTGATACTACCCATCCAAAATGAGTTTTTTGTAGAATCGGTAGATCTTTAGATTGTCTGATTTGGCCAGCACAAATGATTCGCCAAAATAACTCAGCGCCTATAAGCATGTCAATACTAGACGGTACGTTAAAGTTTGGATCTGCTAATTTTATGTTTTTAGGTATCACGAAATTTTGAATGGATAACAAATGCCGCGGTAGATGTTGGGTAATCTTGGGTAATATTACGCAATCTATATTTTCGCTAAAATTATTGAAACGTGATTTAACGCATACATTTACGAAACTCTTAGCACGAACTATTCCTTCCATGACGCCTGCCACTGACATTTCAAGCGATCTTTCCTTGAGCTGCAATTTATCAGCGAGCTCTTGCGTTATAAAATTTATTTGAGAACTGCTATCAAGTAGTGCGCGACAAGAAAGGGATTTGTTGTTAGAATCATAGATATTCACAATGGCTGTAGACAGTAAAACGCTCAATGGACGATGACTTGAAATGCATTGGGTGGAGACTGGAAGTGGAGCGTCTGTTGATTTATCAGAAGACGTCTTTGTATTCGATGACGTTTGATCTGAATTATCTATGGTAGAGATATGTAATAAGGTGTTATGCTTTTTGCAGCATTTGCGACAGGCGCTTGATTTACAAAGTTTGAATTGGTAGGTCGTAGATCTTAGACAATTTATACAAAGATGAGCCTTTTTCGCATTCTTAATTCTATCATCGACTGGTAGTTTAAGAAACTCTTCGCAATGATATAATTGATGATTCTCTTTACATAAAGGGCAAGATAAATTAGATGTTGCGATGTTAGCGACCGATGTACCCTTGTATTTTCTTTGTTTCTGAACAGAATTATTTGTTGCGCTGTTATGAGTTCTACTGTAAATTGACTCTAAAGCTTGACAACGTTTCAAAAGAAAATCTATTAATGTTTTCAAATTGTGTACATTGGCGTCAAGAATGCTTATTTCCCAGGCTTTATTCGTAGCTATGTCGAGCTTAGAAACTATAATATGGATGATTAAATCGTCCCAAGATTCAGTAGGCCTATTAAGAGCCTTGAGAGCGCGTAAGTGCTTAAGAATAGCGTCGAGTAACTCACGCAGAGCTGTATGATTTTCTTTGTTAAGAGCTGGTACATCAAATATGGCTCTGATGTGTTTTTGTATAATCCAACGCTTGTTGTCGAAACGTTCCTTTACGGCTGCCCATGCATCGCAATAATTATCCGTTGTTGTGTCTATGGACTTTATAATTTCCGCAGCCTTGTCCTTTAATAAAGAGCGTAGGTAGTGGAACTTTTTAATCTCAGTTAGATCTCCATTCTGATGGATTAGCTTTTCGAAAGTGTCTTGGTATGAATACCAATCCTCGTAAGAACCTGAAAAAACTGGTAAAAGTATCTTGGGAAGCTTAATGCGCGTTTCCCTCGAATTAACCGTGTGGTTGCTCTCCGAGCGAGGAGTTGTACGAATTTCGGGTTGACCGAACAATTCAAGAGTTGTATCGTATTGCGACATTACAGAAAAGTAAGGATTCTCAAAGGTAGCGCGTTGCTGAATTTGTTGCTCGAGAAGATGTTCTTTATTTGTCGCAGGATCTGCATTTTCAAGGGCTTCAATGCGTGATTGTACCGCGTCGAACTGAGCCCACAGATCAGCTAATTTTTGTTTACGCTCGATAACATCGTGTCGCGAGCCTTGGTTTATATTGAAGCTTTCTATAAAAGTTTTCAATCGCGTGGCTGACGCTCGTATGTGAGATCTTTTGTTCTTGGCTTCCGTTAACGTTAACGTATCCATGCTTGTTTATTGTATGCTCGAAAGGAATGCAATATGTCTGCCGTGACAAACGCGAAAATGAGACGCGATTTCTATTTGGTACGGTATGTGATATAACCTGGAGGTAATCGTAAGGATGTGCGCTTACCTGGTGTAGTACGACTTTAGAATATGATCTTTGGAAATTCGTACTATTATCAATATACCTGTTTTGCCGTAAATCCGGCTCAAAGGACCATTAATGTGGGGGCTTGTGCCCTTTGCGTATGTGCACGCTATTTTTCTCAGACGCTCTGTGGCTGTTTAATTGTTTAAAGAAATACTCTCCTTGTGGATGTTAACAGTTGTCTTTACTGAGCTCGTTATCGTGGTGATACAAATGATGAATCGCTCGCTTTTGTAATGCAAAGTCGCGTCGATGTGAGAGACTTCCTTCTAACGTTTTACCGGAATGTGTTACCTTCGCAATGGACACAAGCGAACTCGTCTCGAAGGACAAAAGAAGTGGGGGGTAGGGGGACGGAACACACGCGCCAAGCGTGAGCAAAGGCGCGACCCTATCCGCGTGAGCGCAACTAAACCGCGAGAGCGCGACTCGTCTGCGAGACCGCGAAATACAAATACCAAAGGCGACGATATAGCGCCGACATATATTATTATTACTTATTTATTATTTCAAATATTACTACTTGAATTAAAAGTCCCTTAAAATTAAATTTACATTAATGGTTTATAATGTGATAATAAAATTTCTACTTCGAAAATTTGCATACTATATCAGTATTATTAAAATAAATAAAAATAAATAAATTTCAATTTTCACAAATTTATTACTCCGAAACTAAGGCCTATTCAATCAAACGCCGGGACACGTATCTCTTTTTTTCACCTCCAGAATAACCAAAAAAATTGGCATCGAAATCCCAGGGTGAGTTACCTGATATATCAGTATCATCAAAATAAATAAAAATAAATAAATTTCAATTTTCACAAATTTATTACTCCGAAACTAAGGCCTATTCAATCAAACGCCGGGACACGTATCTCTTTTTTTCATCTCCAGAATAACCAAAAAAATTGGCATCGAAATCCCAGGGTGAGTCACCTGAGCTTCCCCTTGTGAGACCCCACCAATCGCGACAGATTTTTTATCCACACAAAATCACCGACGTTCGAGTTATTTCGCGAATCTAACAGATACAACAGATTAACGTGATTGTCCTTCTTATCGTCGGTCAGCCGCAAAGGAACGATTTTGTTTTCGTTCCGTTCCTTCCGCCAAGTGGTGAAAACGTTGACAGACACGTCGTTGAGTCGTTCGAACCTCGAAATTTGCCTCAGAGTCATAGGAAACTTGATTCCGTCGAAATTCAGTATCGTCGAATAGTGGGGGTACGCGCTACACCTATTCGCGTTTCTTTCAACGGGATACAAAGCGTAGATTATCGCCCACGCGAAACACGCGTTGTCCGACGAACGCACGTTGATCACCGCTCTCTTCAGCTTTATCCATCGCGGTATTTCCACCCAACATCCGGCGTGCATGGGATTGCACTTGTTCACGTTCACCATCAGATTCAATATACGCGACAATGCCCAGCCACTGTCGCGTTCCTGAAACTCATCCAGACCCGCCAGAGTGGCATCAATCACGTATCTGTCGTACCACTCTCGCAAATCGGACGTAGGAAAGAACTGGCGATTTCTTGTGGCAACCCTTTTGACGACGGTTTGAGCTCCCGCGACAAACTCGCCATTGAAAACTGTGTTGACCTTCAGGCACACGTGTCTCTCGTGATTGACGCGCACTTGTTCGAGCACCGTGTCCCTCGCGTCCTCGAGAAATAGTCGAGGATCGACATGATTCGAGTTTATCACCGCACCGGTCAGTACGCGACTGTCGAAAGCCGTATCGATCTCTGTCCACGAAAATCCTCTGCTTGGTTCACCGTGACCGGCACCCACCTGCGCGAAACGTTGACGCAGAGCGTTTCTCGCTTCTTCCAATCGCGCCACTCGAGCGATAAGAGAATTCAACGTTCCGGTGTACGTCGGTTGAGGTTTTTCACGACATCTCTCTGGCAGAGACGCGAGACGCTCGTCGCACCGTCGTTCCCACTCGCGATACGCGTCCGACGAGTCGACGCCCGTGGCGAGTTCGACGAGATCGCGATTCTCCTCCTGCATATTTTTTGATCGCTCAAGGACGTTTCGACGCGTAATGACATGTGCTCAGCCACATGGTCCAACCGTCGCTGTCCAGAGGTATACTGAATTTAACTCTTCGACGAATCTCCTTGAATCTCTCGATAGACGTTTCTCTCTGCTCCCCCTTCGAAAACTTCCTCGGAATTCCACGCATGTAAGACTTCGCTCTGGCGCTCTGAGCCACTACAGTCTTCATCCACATTTCCTCACGCGGAGACCGAAAACTGATCTCTCTTCTCAGACTGTACGTCGTCAGATTCCATCGAGCGTTCTCCTTCAACGCGATCGCTTCGCGTTCGTGGGAGATCGGCGACGAGGAGTTGTCGAATTCGACGCTATCCGTGTCGGACGACAACGACTCGCTGCAATATATCTCAAGATTGTCCGACGATAATGAGTCACCGTAACTGTCCAGGTCGGACGGAATTTCGAGATCGAGAGAGACCTCATCGTCCTCCTCCTTCTGATCCATCGTCGGCGCTTATATAGCGCCCCGTCGTCGGCACGCCAGATAACGACTCAACGCCTCTGACCTGCGTCGCGATATCTAGTTCCGCTTACGTTTTTACAGACTTACTGAGACCTCCCACCCGCGCGCCGCGTCGCGATCGGTCGGTGGCGATCGGAGAAAAAAAAGTAACGCATCGCTCGATACGTCGATCAATCGCGCTTCGGTCGGGCGGTGACGCTTATCGCTTCTCGAGGGGACAAGAAGGGAAACGCACCGTTCATTTCCGCCCCTCTCGGCAATGTCGCTCGCGCGCGTAATTACGTGCGTGATTATTACCGTCGTAGCGGTAAATTGTAATTCGAATCAAGATAAAACTGTGATCTGTTATCTGCAAAAATATGGGTATCTGGATAACAACGGTGTACAGCGATTTTCATCATCCGACAACACTACGTAGGAGTTCCATCGAGCCATCTCGCTGTTTCAAGAATTCTATCAACTACCCGGCAACGGCGAATTAAACGAAGAGACGCTTAATCGAATGCGTAAACCACGATGCGGCTTCGAGGACATTTCGGAGCGCACGTTCGCCCCGCTTTCGAACAAATGGCAGAAGAAACATCTCAGATAGAACTTTCATCTGACCAACGACAGGATCTTGAATACGGCTCGAGCCGCGTTCGATCTGTGGGTGGCGAATTCGTCGTTGACGTTCGAGCGCGATTCGCTGAATCCCGACTAGCCCAGTAAATAACTCAAAATTTGTCGATTTGGAGGAAATAATACTGACTGGGCTGAAACTTTATAAACAGGCTTGTTTTAGGGTACTATTCAACATATTAAAAGTCCCCACGTGTAGACGCTACGTTGCGGGCAGGGGAGGGTCCAAAAGGTCCAAAAAATCAGTTTTTCGCAAATAACTCGGAAAATATCAACTTTACGGAAATTTATGTAGATCTCAAAATTGTAGCTTACAAAATTCCGCACAATTTCGTTTTTTATGCAAGTCTGTACGACCAAATGGAGCAGAGATAGAATTTTTTTAATCACCGGTAGTTTTGCGACGCAACGAAAACGCGTACGCGCGTCACGCATTTTTCGCTAATATTTCGAAAATGGACTCTCAAATCGAGAAATGTTTTAAATAAAAGTTGTAGAGAATCTAATTACGAACAATTTCGTTGCGTACGCGTTTTCGTTGCGTCGCAAAACTACCGATGTTTAAAAAAATTCTATCTCTGCTCCATTTGGTCGTACAGACTTGCATAAAAAACGAAATTGTGCGGAATTTTGTAAGCTATAATTTTGAGATCTACATAAATTTCCGTAAAGTTGATATTTTCCGAGTTATTTGCGAAAAACTGATTTTTTGGACCTTTTGAACCCTCCCCTGCCCGCAACGTAGCGTCTACACGTGGAGACTTTTAATATGTTGAATAGTACCCTAAAACAAGCCTGTTTACAAAGTTTCAGCCCAGTCAGTATTATTTCCTCCAAATTTTGTCATTTTACTGGGCTAGACATTCTGATATTGTTTCGTGAGGGACGTCACACGAAGCTAAACTCCCGACAAAACGAAATGTGTTCGGATTCGTTCGACGGTCCCCACGGGGTGATCGCTCACGCGTTCTTTCCCACCGGAGAGCCCAATTTTGTCTCGGAGGTGCACGTGGACAAAGCGGAGACGTGGCACATACTGAATAAGCATCCCCCGGGAACGTACAATTTACTTCACACGCTGATGCACGAGATTGGTCACGCTTTAGGCTTGGCGCACAGCCACCGCGAAGATTCGGTGATGTACGCGATCGTGCCTGATAATACATTCCCCGTTCAACTCAGTCTAGAGGACGTTCTTTCCATTCAACACCTGTACGGCGCTAAAGAAAACGCTAAATTTCCAAAACTAATGACCACGACACCGACGACTACCACAATGACGACGACGACGACAATAGCGACGACGACGACGACGACGACTACGAAAGACGTCGAGACGGATCTGTGCACCTTGCGAAACGTGGATACCGTACCGTGTATAATGAACGGTCGATTGTACATCTCGCACGAACGGTACATGTGGTCGATCGATATAGACGGAAAAACTTACAAGAAACCCTTGCTATTGACGGACTACATGAAATTCCTTCCTAAGAATTTCACGCGTCTAACGGCAGCGTATCAGGCGCCCTCGGGCAATATCGTGCTGTTCGCGGGCAATATGAGCTACATGATCACTTATCCGCCTGTGACGCTAGTGTCAACTTAGCCGAGACCCTACACAGATCTCGGAATTCCCGATGCAAACGCGAAGATCAACGCCGTACTGAACACGAACGAAGGACGAACCTTCATCATATACAACGATAATTTGGTGGGCGAGATAGACGATTGTTCAATGAATATCGTTAAGTTCTACCACATTGACATGATATTTCCGGGAATACCTCACAGCGTATCGTCGGCCTTTCGATACATCGACGGTATATACTTCATCAGTAAAAACCGATTCTACAAATTCAACGAATTCACGAAAACCATAACGGCATCCGGCAAATTTAATCAGGGGATCCTCGGTATTACCTGCCCGAGAGAGGGACTGATGATGCAACAGCGAGATCTATTGAGTCGATTCGCTCGAATTGACGTAAGGGAGACGTCGAATAGAGAAGAGGAAGAATGGAACGATTCGACGTAACCCTCCCTTCTTGCGTGCCGCTCCTGAGAATATTAATGAAAGGAGGGGAATCGTAATTTATTTTTTCAAACTATATTCCGCCTCGACTTCCCTCGAACGACTCATTCTCGTGTGATCCGTCAACCGCACCGCGACAACGGAAAAAAAAATAAAGAGAGAGATGTGCTCGACGTTACACGCCCCGTAATTCGAACAGCGCCAATACGACGACGATCTCGAGAAAGGTGTCGGTAGCGCGAAAAAAAAAGAAGAAGAGTCAACGAGCAATCGACGGAATTAGAAACTCCGTTTCCGAATTGAGGCAACGTCGACTCCCGGAAAAACACGTGGTGAGTTCGCGACAAACCCCCCCGCGAGAAATGACCCATCGAATCGACGTCGATTCGATGGGTCATTTCTCGCTGGGCCGTATCGCTCGCCTACGATCTAACAATAATTTTTTTCTATCTCCAGTCACGACGACGACGACGACGTCAGTACTTCGAAACGCGACGTCGAACGTCATCCGGTGCGAATTCTGGGAAGAAGATACCTATTAACTAAGACGGGATACAAATTCATAGACGTCGGTATCACAGCCATACTCCCGTGCTACGTGCACATCGTCATAGGGGATTGCCACGGCGCGGGCGCGGCAAGGAGATCTCGCTCTCGTCTGAAATGTGGAAGGAACTCGTCGATCAAAAACGCGCGGTGTTGTCTCATCTATAGCGCGGCAAGAACGAGCGCGCTCCACCACCGATGTGCATCGAAAACGGACATTTAACATTACGATTTGGAAAGATTAATAATCTGTCGACCCTACGCCTGGAAACATCCACGACTCGTTTGATCGTTTCGATGAACACCGTGCTCCATATGTTCAACCTCGACCTTTGCGTCAATCGCCTCGTGACCTCGTTGCGCGCGATAACCGGCATGATCGACGCGAAGTTGACGCGCTTCATCACTATCGCGGCCACCGTGACGGATCCCTCGAACGTCCCGAGAGCGATACGCGAGAGCGAATTTTTCGATCGCAATGACATTGTTGATTGCGAGTTAGCCGCTCTGTGCTTCGGAAATACCGAGAAATTATTAAATCCGTAAGTGTTAAAAATAAAGAGAGAGAGAGAGCGAACCTACAAAACTTTGTCCGTTACTGTACTTTTTATCCTCCTCCTCCTCCCCGATATTTATTGTATCTTTAAAGACTCGCCTACAAATAAGGAAAAGTAAGAAATAATAGCGTAGGGTAGAAAATGATTCGGATATATGTATATTTATTCGTCTCGAGATACACATACGTATTTTTTTATCTCATCTGTAATAAAAAAAAGTATGCGTATTCGCGCGATATAATTTTTTTTTTCAAACGTCGCTCTGGCCGCTTTTGTAGACGACGTTCCTCGTCTCCTTCATAACCCCGGGAATCTTCTTCAAATCGTCCGCCGCTTGATCCAATAACTGGCGTAGTAACTGTCGCTTGCGATCCGTACGCGACAAAGTGGTCAAGATCTGAGATCGCAATTTTGCGTATCTCCACCAATCACGCCTCTCCTTATTCGCAATATCCTTGACGTCGAAGACGTCCAGGCGGATCAACTGCGATCCGATCTCCCCGGGCGACCTCACGGTAAGCATCCGTCGATCCTTCATCTTCGATATATACTGCGGCATACGATGCGGCATACGATCGAGATCGCGACCCGACTCCGTCAGGTCAAACAACGCGTCGAGCCCGCTGCTGCATCCTGCCTCCTCCTCGTCCCACTTCTCCACGCTGTACGAATGATCCGTCGAAATCGCGGCGAGGATATCCCCTTCCGCACCGACAGGCAAACTTTTGACGTATCTGTCGTGATAGTCGATCCATTCGTAAAAGGTATCTTGTGTCATTAGATCACTCACTAATGACGAATACAACTTCGATGGAAGTCGATCGCGAATGAAATTATACATATCATTCTCTGAACAGGTAGGATTCTTAGGACCTTCCTTCAGCCACAATTTATAGAGCTCTGTTAGCACGCTCTTTATGTTGCTGCCCTCGCGCATACGACGTACGTTGCAATTGGTTCGATTCTGATTCGTAGTCGTAAGGTACTTCGAGACGCTTGCGAGCAACAGTCTCAAATTCCGCGACGCTGAACATTCAGGATTCCAAATTTCGCGCAGCAGATCGAGCAAAGCGAAATTGACCGACTCGATATCCGTTGATGTGCGTTCGACTTCTACGATCTGATCCTCGAACGGCTCGTACAACAACGACATCAGAACTTCCTTATCTTTCAGTTCACTCTCCATGGCGCTCTTTCTCTCCATATATACGTACCGCGCGAGCTCAGACCATCAACGTTCTCGCACTTTCAAAATCTTCAAACTGATAATCTAATTGCGCGCAGATTCTTGTTTTCTTGTGCTTATATACGCCCCGAGAACCGCGTGCCTCCGATCTCGTCACCCGATGAGCGACGGAAAATAGGGTCAGAGGTAACCGCGTCGTTTCCTTCCCGAGACCTTGAAAAACGAACGAAAATAGCCGCGACGGATGTATGGGGTTAATATGGCAGCAGATAACAACGCGTCCTAGAACGTCGTTTCCTAAAGTCATCACCGTGACTGCTTTGACAAATAACCGCAATGACGACAGCAACAACATACGATCACGCGTCTCGCGCGTACCGGACACGTGATAGAGAGATCTCCGACGACGACGACGACGACGACGATCGATCACCATGGGCCGACGATCGATTACCGTCGTCGTTGTCTCGCTCGCTCGCGCCACCAGACGGGGATTCAACGACTTCGCCGTACCGTACAGCGAACAGTAGTTGTCGAACGTTCCCGCGCTTCATCGCTATCGCGACCACCGTGACCCGTGACCCGCGAACGTCCCGATCCGAGAGCGATTCGCGAAAGCGACGAATTTTCCGTACCGTACAGCGAACAGTAGTTGTCGAACGTTCCCGCGCTTCATCGCTATCGCGACCACTGTGACCCGTGACCCGCGATCGCCCCGAGAGCGATAAGCGAGAACGACGAATTTTCACAGTCAAAGCGTCTTCGCGGAAAATAAGATCGCCATCGAGTTCCGCCGACGAAGTCGAAGCGTCTTTGCGGAAAATAATATCGCCGTCGAGTTTCGCAGCCTCCAAATGAAGTTGAACAAACCTATCTACACTGGTACGTAAATCTTTTTGAGTGAAAATAATGATATTTTCGTTTTTACGTTCTCCAATTTTTTGTTTATACTCAAAATTACATGTTATCAAAATAACCTACAGTGTTTTCGTGCAACGTTACACGAGGTGAACACCGTGTCCTAGTTGATTTCTACCTCATGGAGTGTTTGTCGGGGGTCGGGGTGAGGAAGCGGAATGCATAGAGAATGTAATAAGCGATGGGCGAGGGGATGGCGTCGGCAGAGGGGCAGCGGACACGCGCGAGACGCGTGATCGCGACTACTTTCCTCCCTTGGGCGAAAAATGAGGCGGTGCCCCTCTGCCGACGTCATCCCCTCGCCCACCGCTTACGGCATTCCCCGCGCGTTCCTCACCCCGCTCCCCGACAGGCACTTCGTGAGTTAGAACCCCCACAGCTATCCTACTGGCATACCATACGCGTTATCTACCGCGTAATCACTCGTGTCGAACCTGGCTATATCACGTTTCATGTTCTCGTACGCATCGTTGCACTCGATATGATAAATCAGACTATCGGTGTCGGTGTACATAATTCTACACATGTCGCGGTACAGGGGAGACATGTACTCGTGGTGAAATTCGTATAGGCACACCTTTGACATGTCGAGGATGCACATGCCGACGTAGATCGGTTTGTCGAATTTCACCTCGAGTTTGCGCAGTTTAACGGCTACCAGATTTTCCGAAAACACGCTCCTGCTGTGGAAATTTGGTCGCGCGATCATTGCCTCCGCGCCGTATCGTCCGTCCCACTATGTCAATAATTTTACGTCGACGTCATTGCGTACATTTTCCATCGTTTTCCCGAAAACCGCATTATTCATCAAATTGTATAAATTTTTCTCGAACTCATTTTTAGCCAGTCGTCTAAATTTTGTATTGAGTTCAATGTAAGTGCGGAGCCACGCAGATTGAGCAAATTGCAATACGCAATGTATCTTTGTGACGCGAAGGTCGTGGTGCGTGCACTGCTGCAGGTTGCGATAATGGATACTCTAGATCGACCTCGAGAATATGACCCGTGGGCGAATCCGAAGCGATCGCGCTAAAGTCGAAATTCGAAACGTCTTTGACCCATCGAAAATCTGCGTAGGGCAGTGGCTGACACATCGCCCAGCCGTACAAGTTATTTACATCGAAATACATCAGGTACGATGACGGTTTCGATGGATCGTACGATTGCATGTACTTGTTGTTGGCCCGCGCGTATCTGTTTGAACATTGACTCAGGCCACCGCGAATACCGCGTTCGATAAACATGACCATGTCAATGTCAGTGAGCAGTTCAAAATTGACACGCGTATGCTTCAACATGGCGTCCCACATAAAGCCTGGTAGTAGTAGTAGTAGTAGTAGTAAGGGGGGGGTTCTACTTGAGCCCCCGATGGTACCTAGATCCTAAGATCCTTTGTACCTCCCGCTCTTTCTTTGCTAGGTGTTTTGGGGCCAGCCCTTAGCCTAGTACCAGGTTTATCAGGTCTGTTTACTCTAGCACTTTTCCAAAATCCTGGTGTCTTTAGGTACTTTAGTCCCAAGCTTTTGGGGGTCTTAATTAATTGCCTACGATGGCACCGTTTCTCCGCACGAGCCCCACTCGTGCAGCGGAACGCAGTCTGGAATATACTGGTGGAAAAAATTCCTGTGATCAAGTGGACTCGAACCCGGTACCTCGGGGTTATGAGTCTGGCGCTTTCCCACTAGACCACACTGTGCCCTTAAAGCCTGGTAAAGTGTAGTAGTACGCGGGATCAAGTCCATAACTCGCGACACTGTCGCGGAAATTTTCAAAAACGTCGGCCAATAACAAGACATCGGTTTTGAGGTATAGGTCGCTGTATTCGCCTAGGATTCGAACGAAGAATCGCTGCCAAACGTTCGCGGCGTGCGCGTAATCGCTCTCGTATACAGTGTCACCGGTCAAGGAACTGTAAAATGAATCGCGCGGTGGTAAACGAGTCCTCCAGCTTGTTCACGCAATCCACGTATTCGTATAGAAAGACACCTTTTCGCGTCAATAATTCGAAATTGTGGTCGGATAACGCGAAAAATTTGGAACGTATAATTTTTGATTTATCATTATCGAGGAAGAATGTCAATTTTGCGAGACTCGTGCTCAGAAATTTGTACGAATCGATGAATCTTAACTTTATGTCGCTTCGCGTATCTGATCTTTCGGCGGTATCTTTAACGTGTTTTGTGAATGAGATGTACTTTTCTTTTGTTATCGGTAGTACATCGATCGAGCCTTCGAACGCGGCAGCTATCTCCGTGATAATAAAATGCGCGTCGTAGCCCGATAAATTGTGGAAATTTACGGGAATGTAGTGAGAATCTTTATAATTTAGGTTGCAGTTTGAATGTGCGGGACCTCTATAACGACCGGTCAGGTGGCAATAATCGCGTACGCGATTATCATCCGGCGCGAACGGTTTTTCGCAAATGTGACAGTCCGTCGCGCTGTGAAATGTCTCCCACTCGTCTCGCGTTAAATCTACCATGCAAAGATTATCGGACAAGATAGTCTTTACGCGATGCACCAATCTTTTGAGTTTCTCGGCGAACCACGCGACGCAATCATTATCGCGACGAAATCGTTACGCTGATAACGTTTCATCATACGAGCACTGTAGTATCCTATACTAAATACCCGATGATGTTGATAGGCGTATAACGCGTGTTCCGTCTCCGGTTGTGTCTTCCTGACATATGGAAGTCGCTCTTTCCTGCTGTGATTCTTGAAGCTAAGCCACTTTTCGTCCTCGCTCGGTAGTCGGATGGCACAGTTGTTTACCTCTCGGCAGTCTGCCGTGTGAGACTGAAACTTATCGCTTGAACTAAAATAATGTAAACATCTGCAAAAAAACACAATTTTTGTAAATTTTTTATACAAAAAAATATAAAATATTCTATATATTATTAAAAAAAGTATAGGTACTTATCGATCGCAAAAGTACTTTTTGTGTCCTTTCTTATTAATTTGCGAGCTCACGAGACTCGATAGATGCTTGATCCACGCGAAATGTCCCACATTGTCGTCTCGTGGGTCCTGCACGTACAGCAGATTCACGTGTTTATCACTCTTCCGGTCGGTAAGCCGTATTGGAAGAACGTTTGACGTCTTCTGTCCCTCGATGGTATACACATTGATGGATATATCGTTGAGTCGTTCGAACTTTTTAATTTGACTCAATGTCATTAGAAATTCAATGTTTTGTAAATTCAGTACTGTTGTATAATGAGGGTATAAGGATTTCCGTTCTGAATGTCTTTCGACCAGATGTAAGGCGGCGACCACTGACCACGCAAAACACACATTGTCCATAGATTGCACATTGATCACCGCTTTCTTTGTTTTAATTTCTTGAGACAATTTTAGGTGACACCCCGCGCGTAACGGATTGTACCTATTGACGTTCACCGTCATTGAGGATTCGCGACAATGCCCACCCACTGTCGCGTTCCTGGAACTTTTCGAGGGACGCTAATGTGGGTTCAATAACGTGTTGCTCGTACCACTCGCGCAAGTTCGGTTTGTTTTTTTGTGTTAAGACTCTTATTGGCACGTTTATCGCCCGCCACAAAACTCCCCGTTGAACGCGGTGTTCACTTTGACACAGTTATGTGTTTTTATAATGTCTTGCACTCGCTCGAGCACTACGCTGCCGGCATCTTCCAAAAACTGTCGCGGTTCTATATAATCTGCATTAATTACCGCGCCGGTCATTATACGCGTTTCGAAAGCGACATCGATCTCTCGCCAAACGAGTTTTGCCGCGCGCGTGTCGCCACTGCTACCGGTGTCCGCATAATTACCACCGCTATGGATAAAATGTCTTTTTAATCGCGTCTTCGTACCCTCGAGTTGCGCGATTCTGGCCACCAACGATTGCCTATGCCCGATCGAGAGCCGCGAACGTTTGGCACTACTGCGTGCCTCAAACTGCTCGACGAATTCCGTGCATTGCAGCGCTTATGCCCATGTGAAAAATTCACCCAAGGTAGCGACTTGGTGGGACAGCTCTAATAGATCGCGTTCGGTTTGCTCGGATTGTTCCATGTTTTATTTATTTCGCACTATTTTTTTATTAAATCGTTTCACAGAGTCTTTTACAGAGCACTTGCACGTGATAATGTTTAACCATAAAATAATGAAGAAACCGTAATACTTTTCGACCGATGTATCGCTGCACATATGCTCTCAAATCATACTGCTACGGCTTGACGCTCTTCATCCCTCGTTATATACCCTTTGCTCTCTCTCTCTCTTTCTCGCTCCAACTGAATCTTGAAAGATCATTTCTTTCTTTTTTTAGCGCACTGCGTAAATAGATTGTTTAGTCTACGCGATAACACCCCCTTTTCCTAGAAAAATTTGTTTATGGCGCCCGCGAAACATGTCCCGACAGGTTCGATGCGTCATCGATAAAACATACTCCTACACGTTCGCTATCGAGTTAGTCTTACCATTATACGCCGCCTAGCGGACCCCCCACGCCCTACTTGTGCACGTGAGTCATACACGTGAGTCATCCCGGTGATGTCATCGTGAGTCATACACCTGGTATATCAAGGTCACCCGGCCCCCTTTTCCCGCGTAATCCGATACCCCCTGTAATCCGATACCCATGTAATCCGATACCCTTGTAATCCGATACCC
Source organism: Temnothorax nylanderi (assembly GCF_030848795.1). Lineage (NCBI taxonomy): Eukaryota > Metazoa > Arthropoda > Insecta > Hymenoptera > Formicidae > Temnothorax > Temnothorax nylanderi. The sequence continues at coordinate 164,567 of NW_027249414.1, forward strand.
TTGTAATCCGATACCCTTGTAATCCGATACCCTTGTAATCCGATACCCTTGTAATCCGATACCCTTGTAATCCGATACCCTTGTAATCCGATACCCTTGTAATCCGATACCCTTGTAATCCGATACCCTTGTAATCCGATACCCTTGTAATCCGATACCCTTGTAATCTGATACCCTTGTAATCTGATACCCCCCTTCCCCCGCTCACCCCCGCGTTATCCGATACCCCCCTCCCTCACCCCCCTCGGAGATCCCGGTTAGAACCGGCCTAGTATAACTACTTTCTTACGGCCTTACGATTACAACTAAAACATTGTTACGTGCAATGGCCTTGATACCATGATAGTCTAAAACTATCGAAACTATTAAATATAACTGGGGCTTCCATTATTTGTACAAGGTCTAAATTACTTAAAGCAAGTTAAAAATTGATACTTATTGAACAACCAATTGTTTGTCTCCAAAGGCCATTAAATTATATTATGCTACAATATTATTTTGTATGCAATAATTTAAATATCATTGAAATAGAGTGAAAGAAAAAAAAGTATTAAGAATATGGATTGTTTACTTCCAAAATATTAAGAATATAAAAGTTTATGTTTCTGTTAAAGTGCGTTTTTGTTCTATTTTTAGAATTTTTAATTTATGCTTAGAAATTACAAAAATTGCAAAAATCACAGAAATAGTATAACTGATTGATGGTATAAATTCATATTCGTTCTATTAATCTCAAATAGAAGAATGTACATTTTTCGTAAAAGGACACGGCATTGGACGACGATTATATGTTCTGCCAGAATATCGTACAGAAGGCATACATTTTTCATTAAAAGCATGGGAACCCGACCAGCCGGATTCCATAACGTTTGTGTTCACTGCCGATGACGGATTAAAATCTCGTTACATTCTTAAGATTGGAGCTTTAGATAATGAAAAAGTACTTCTCTATTATCAATCGGAAGAAAAGGGTAATTTAAAATTATGTTATAAGAAATATGTGTTTGTTCCGCCAATAATAAATAACAAAAGGTGCGTATATTTAATCGACTATAATTGGCCAAAATTTTCACAATTACACGACGTTTCGACCCAAGCTTCGGGTCCTTCTCAAGTAATCTAACAACAAACAATTATAAAAATCGCAGCGTCAATACAGCGGGTCAAAACATGTACGGAATTTAAATCGTGACTTTGACTTTGACTTTGACTTTGACCTTCCTTTTTATTGTAGGTATGTAGACGATAGTTTTGCTATAATTCCGATGTCAAGACTAAATGACATACTTGATGTGTTCAATAGTTACCACCCGCGATTAAATTTCACATATGAACTAGAAAACAACGATGGCCTCCCGTTTCTCGACACGATAGTCATCCGCGATGGAAATAGATTGACCTCGAATTGGTATAGAAAACCAACGTTCTCCGGCCGTTACACGAATTATTTCTCTAGCCATCCATTGAAATATAAAGTGAATACAATTACAAGCTTGGTCGATCATGCTGTTCTATTGTCTGATGCTCGCTACCATGATTCAAACATCAATTTAGTCAAAAAAATTTTGGTGAATAACTCCTTCCCAATGGATCTCATTAATAAGCACATCAATAATAGAATTAAGCAGCTGCGACACAAACCAGATATTGCTAGCTCGCCGGTTCAATTTGATCCTCGACGTTGCGTGGTACTACCATATGTTAAAGATCTTGGCGGGACTATAAGTCGCACACTCAGTAATGTTGGTATTACTACAGTTTATACTGTCCCCAAAAAATTAGATACCATCATAAAAAAGGGCAAGGATCGTCTCGATAAAAACCAGTCTACTGAGGTGGTTTATAGAATCAACTGTAACGATTGTTGTGCTTCCTATATTGGTCAAACGAAGCGATACTTGAAAACTCGCGTCACGGAACATTTCAATGATATAAAAAAGATTGATCATCAGCATTCTGTGGTCAGCAAGCACCGCGTTTCTCTCGGCCACGAATTTAAATGGTCTGAAGTTGAGATACTTCATAAAGAAAAAAATACTAAAAAAAGAGAAATCGCTGAAATGTTTCTCATCAAAAAATATTCCGATACCATTAATTTACAGAAAGATACGGACAACTTAAACCCTATTTATGACAACGTCATCTCTTGTTTATAATTTGTATTGGGGTCACCCGCTCCGTCAACCTTTCGATCTGTTCTCAACTACATGACGCGATATGTTCAGTTCGTTTCTGATTTCCATCGCATAAACATGTAATTGCTGTGCCGTTCTGACGATACTTCGTTAACTCAACGAGCATGATACGAACCGGTGCCTTTGGAAAACTTTCTCTGTGTAACTAAGTTTTTTCTTTGTTCGTGTTCCTTTTTACTTTTTTGACAACTTACTGACAAATATATTTTTTAGCACTCTGTGACTTTTCTATCAAAATTTCACGACTTGTTGACTGAGAATTGTTTGATAATGGCACGTTTTCCTCATCAGGTATTTTTAAGTGTTACTCACGATTTAAATTCCGTACATGTTTTGACCCGCTGTATTGACGCTGCGATTTTTATAATTGTTTGTTGTTAGATTACTTGAGAAGGACCCGAAGCTTGGGTCGAAACGTCGTGTAATTGTGAAAATTTTGGCCAATTATAGTCGATTAAATATACGCACCTTTTGTTAAAATTATGTTGTAAGAACGAAAATTTTTTAAAAATTAATCTTTCTCTTTTTTTCTCTCTCTCTTGATCATTTATTAGACATAATTTTGGTGAAGAAGAAAACATTACCGCATTTATTATATCTTGGCAAGTGGAGTAGCTTTGTTATTCGCATACCCCGAGGACATGTTCTCCTTTATTATGAAGGAGCATCAAATCCGCTATTCGAATGGAAACATCCTGAACCAGACAAAGCATTCTTACCAATCTATTACTACTATAATAGTGAGAAAGGACACGCGATAGGAGTTGCTTTCGATTGTGCCTCAAGTATATTTTGCTATCCAAAATAAGAACTTGTAATTACTTTTAAAATCTTCTTTCGTTATCTTTTGTTCAATTGTTATGCAGGATGCCATATAGAGAATACACAAACCGATCGCTATACTAGAATATTACCATTATCGACGTGGTCCAAAGAAGAAATAGTCAGACCTAATAAACTAATGTTGATGATCCGTGCCAAAGGTGTCATTCTAATACCATTACTTTTAATGCCTGCCACACCAGGGTGAGTAAAAATATTTATTTCACAAATCTTTTATTCTTATTTATAACGTATTATATTTTACAGATTTTATGTGCTTACACTAGGCGAACGAGGTCAATGGATATATTTTCTAAAAAATACATATCCTAGAGTAAGAGTTTATCACAAACAGAAAGCACCTAAGTTTATATTTAATACGAATTTCTGGACAAATATTACTATAAAGTAATCTAATTGAATATACATTTATATTTCATTGGATATAATTTAAATGTGTAACTGAAATAATTTATGGTTTTCTACGATTTCACCGAGAAGATGGTCTGAAAATACAATCCAAGTATTTTGCAATGAAACAAACGTCTTTTATTATGTGCATCGTCAACCGTTCATCTTTTATTTCTTTTCGCTCGCCGTGGATCCGAAAGGTTGGGCCACTTGGAGTGCGAATTGTATACCATCAGGTATTAACCGAAAGAGAGTATGAAAAAGATTGAATTTCAGAAATAAACTCTCTAGCAAAAAGCTTTATTCTAAATAATATTTATAGATCTAATGATGTTTATACATTAATATTATTTATTTATTAATGATTCTTATTAATAGTTATTTATTATAAAGTACAAAAAGCAATAATCACTATTACATCGTGCTCTAATTGTTTACCTTGCATCTTATTGTTCAGTCATTTAATTGTGTACAGATATAGATGGACCCTCTTTAGATGGTGGATGGTCAGAATGGGGACCATGGACGTGTAGTGCTAGTTGCAACGGTGGCATAGGAACTAGAAGACGATATTGTAATTCACCGGAGCCTAATGTACGGGGAGAACCTTGTATAGGACCCAGTAGCATGACAGGTCGTTGCAATACGATTCTTTGTGGCGACATAACTGACGGTATGCCGACGCGGACCATTATTTACTTATAATACTAATATTTAATAGCGTTCTTATTTTTCTACAATTTAATGGAATATTTTGTTTTAGAATCCTATCTAAAAAAAGGCATGTTAAATCATACTAGTATATAAAAAAATTATTTTACTAAATTTTTCTGAATATGAAGGAATATACAGGATGTCTAATATGTAGGGTAGGTAATCCAACAATGAACCATGTAAATTTCAGAGACTTATATCTCTCTTAATTATTGAGTTGAAGATCTGTGTTTTTGCATACAGTTCATGAATTTAGTTGGCTACATACTGTATAAGATGACTCATAAGTTATTTTTAAAGTTTAGCCACAATTTCGATTTTTTTAAAACAATGTCAAATAGTTTATTGTGTACACACAATGAACCTAGACATTTTTAACAATAAACCACATGTTTTATACTGTGAATTGTTAGTGTTATTTTAGTTTTACTATGTTTTAAAATGTTTATTTAGGAAAGAGATAATTACTAGGTGCGCAACTAAGTTTCCGGGTTTTTTTGATCAATAAAAAATGGAAAATTTCAAAAGAAATACAAAAAATAGTTTATTCAAAGTATCGTCCCTCGCTAGCTATACATTTTCGCCATCTCTCTGGCAATACATGAATACCGCGACAATAAAACGACGCGTCTTTGGACCGAAACCATTCATCCAACCAATTTTGCACTTCTTCGAAATTGGTCAAGTGTAGCCCAGCCAAGCCATGCGCCATCGACCGGAACAAGTGATAATCGGAAGGCGCCAGGTCTGGCGAATACGGCGGGTGCGGTAGCAGATCCCATTTCAGCGTTTTGATGGTGTCCTGGACGATGGAACTGCGATGGCACGGAGCGTTGTCGTGCTGCAATATCACTCGTTCGTGTCTCGTGTCCCATTCTGGCCGTTTTTCGAGCAATGTATGGTTTAAATTGATCAGTTGTTGTCGGTAGCGATGCCCATTGACAGTTTCGCCCGGTTTCAGCAGCTCATAGTACACGATTCCTTTCTGGTCCCACCAAACGCAGAGCATTGTCTTCTTTCCAAAACGATTTGGCCGTGCCGTCGATGTTGATTCTTCACCAGGTGAAAGCCACGATTTTTTGCGTTTGGGATTCTCTAAATATATCCACTTCTCATCGCCAGTAACAATTCGATGAAGAAAACTCTTTCTTTCATGCCGCAAAAGCAAAATTTCGGAAGTGGCTCTTCGATTTTCCATCTGTCTCTCAGTCAACTCATGCGGCACCCATTTTCCTTCTTTTTGAATTTTTCCCATGGCATGTAAACGTTTGGAAATACCTTGGTGAGTCATGTTTAATGCCTCCGCAAGTTGATCTTGTGTTTGCGTATCATCTTCATCCAATAACGCTTGCAGATCGGCGTCCTCAATTGTTTTTGGTCTTCCGGAGCGCTCCTTGTCCTCAGTGTCGAAATCGCCACTTCTGAAGCGTTTAAACCAATCTTCACAGGTAGTTTTCGATGGTGCATGTTCGCCGTAGGCCTCCTCAAGCAAACGACGTGCTTCAGCTGCATTTTTTTCAAGTTAATGCAGAAAAGAAAAGCTTCCCGCAAATGCTGTTTATTTGGCACAAAACTCGACATCTCCGTTGTTAGAAAAAATATTTTTGCGTTGCGATATGTGTTTATATAACGACTGGTTATTGTTAACAGATGTCCAAGCTATAACTTCAGACAACTTCAGACATGTAAGTCGAGTACATGTGTTATTGGTGCCATCTATGTGTGAAACCCGGAAACTTAGTTGCGCACCTAGTATAAGACATGATAAGTAAGGTTAGGATAGTATGACTTTAAATTAAAGCTAACTTAATTATGTTATGTTTTTATTATTTGAAGCTCACAATCAAAATTATTATTTTTAATCAGACTTTTTCTCACTTAGATTATTATTTATTGTAGCAATTAGTCAGTTTAATAAGATTTATAACACAGATAACTATAGTAAAAAACAGAATGGTTTATTGTAAACTATATAACATTTTTTACGATAATCTTCAAAAAATACGGTAAAATAGTGCAACAGAAGAAAGTTGCTTACAGAATTATAAAGCCAAATATACACACAAAATTATAAAATAATAAAAAAAATAATAGATATAACAACAAAAACATGAAAAATACGTAAAACTTACAAAAAAAACTTTGTAACCTAAAAAGCGCAAAATGTGGCCACGAACGGCCGTCCTTCGCGCGATTTGCCGGCCGATTGGGGAGCCGAAGAAGGGTTCAAATGCGAGTCGTTGCATGACAACAAGTACAATCTGGCAACATTACATTTATAAAATATCACAATAGTTCATAGTGTACTACTAGTTCATTGTTGGACTATTCCTTCATGTGATCTTAAAAAATCGATTTTTTCGAAAATTCGTATTATCATTATTTATCCTTCTTGATATCCTATAACTTTTGTTTAATATATATGTTTTTCCATTTATATGCATAAAACAAATATCCGGACTGACTGACTGACTCATCGATGCCCAGCCCAAACCCCTAAACATAGAAACATAAAAATCGGGGAGTATATTCCTTCCACGACGTAAGCACACTAAAAAGGAATTTTTAGAAATTTGACCCCCAAGGGGGGTAAAAAGAAGTAATGTGTTTTTACGGATTCTGCTTGATGAGAGGCCTGAGAGCCTGATGAGATATTGACTTGGTTTTTGCTTACAAAGATTACCCATACAAATGTTTGAAAACGTAATTCAGGATTTTAGATACCGTAGCGAAGCACTGGTATCAAGCTAGTCTTCCATATTTTTCGATATCTGCCTAGAGCAATTAAAATGGGATTCCTTGTATATTCGTAATTATATATTTTTCGTAATTATTTTTATACCATATAAGAGAAATGTTATATTCTGTGGACTCTACTATTTTTCTTTCAAATTTTCCTATCACTATTTTTTTCTTTATATTTGTTTACGTGACTAAACGAGATCGAGAAATCAAGAGGAAACTTCCCCAAATAGACAAGACATATGCGATTGCGTTTTTATCAACTTTGTTTGATCTACGACTATAAACCTGGCGACATGGCGCTGTAACCGTTATAAGCACATAACGGAAATTTCTATTTGTTTGAACCGACAATAAAAATATAAGACTATGCGTTGTCTGTTAATACAAAAACAGAGTCACGAGATAAACCGGACCCAGAACTCTATAAATAAAAAAGAAATCGGCGATAATAAAAAAATGGATGAGTCACTGGAAGAGAGCTTGAATCCCCAAAATAGGACGGTGGAGGCCTTACGACAAGACTCGCCAATGGACAACCGTAAAAATCGATAACTGTACCTAGCTCGCCAATAGATAGACGAAAACTCAAATCCCGGGTGAAAAACACAGAACAAAAAGCTTTAATAGACGTCCACTAGACGTCCATCATGGAGATTCAAAACCTTTATTAGACATCCATGTAACTTTTCATGGATGTCTACTGGACATCCATAGTTCCGCATTACCTCCATTTGATCTCCATTAGACGTATTGGTAGATATATTTTAGACGTCATATAGATCAATCATAGATGTTTCATGGAGCTTCGATAGATAATCAAAATATGTTAACTAAACCTTTTATAGATTCTTTACGGATATGCGCCTTGTTTACTCTTATGGCAAAATACACTCAAGTAGGTGAATAACGGGGTCCCCCGTGCTCGGGTGCAACCGAGGGGAAGCGGGGGGGGGGGGGCGCGCGCACGCGAAGGGAACGCCATAAAAGATGGGCGAGGGGGACGAGGGGGGCATGGGGTGGGGATGGGTGAGGGGGGGTGAAGGGTGGACAGGTGCGAGGGGAAACAGGGGGGGTGAGGGGGACAGGTGCGAGGGGAAATTTCCCCTGTAACCGGACAAACATTCCCCTGTAACTGAACAAAAGTGTATCGCTGTCCAATCAGATCGCGGTACGAAGACTCGAGGCTGTCCAATCAGATGCGAGTATTTTGTGGGAACACCTGTTCCTAGGCGGGTGATGGGGAATTTCGCGCCGCAGTGTTGCTACCTTGCGGTAACCTGAAAGACGTAAATTCCCTAGGCGGGTGATGGGGAATTTCGCGCCGTAGGGTTGCCACCGGGGGGGTGGGGGGATCGTTGTTCCCGGGCGCTCCGAGAGGGCGCTCGAATCGGCGTTATCGACCGCGTTATCGGCCGCGAGCGGAAATCGCGACTAATTTTTTATCGCGCGCGTTCGAACTCGTTCGAGATCGCTCTTGTCAGTTCCTCCTTTTGTTTTTTTCGCAGGATGCGGCGAGCGGATGTCCCCTTTCCGGAAGGGTGTATCCTGTAGGTACATCCTCCGTTGAGATAACAGCGGATGTCCCCTTCCCGGAAGGGTGTATCATGTAGGTACATCCACCGTTGAGATAACGAACGAGTATAAATTGAATTGGCGCGACGGCGTAAAGCGCATCGGAACGGGAAAAGTTAATGTGGGTTTTTTTCTTCTAACGTGGTATGAGCGACGAGTACGTAGAACTTTGCAAACCGGTGCGCGTGAAAATCGGGAAACCGATCGCGAAAATCAACGATCCGTTCGCGAGGAAGTGTTGCGGATCGGATTTGTGGAGAGTCAACGTAACGAGATATCTGATCGATCGCGAAATCGGAATTCCCGATCGTCGATCAAACCGGAGGTCTCTTCAATACCAAATATTTTGGAGAAGAGTGGCGGAGAATGGAATCTGTTACTATTGACTGAGACGCGTTAGCGGCGCTATTGCAGCATTATCTAGAGAGAGTGGTGCGACGTAAAGCGCACCGGGAATGGGATAAGTTACAGTTGTTTTTTTTTAAATAAGGTATGAGTGACGAGTACGTAGACCTTTGCAAAAGTTGGGTCTGGTCGAAAAGATACGGGAAACCGATCGTGAAAGTTAGCGAACCGCTCAGGAGGGATGGGGATCCGCGCCGCGTCGACGTAACGAGATATCTGATCCGTCGCAAAATCGGAATCGCCGATCGTCGATCTCACCGGCGATATCTCAAAGCTGGTATATATCATGAAAGAATGATTATACGCGATGGGGATGTAGTTACTGCTGATTTAGTCGCGTTAGAGGAGCTGATGTAGCATTAGCGATGCGTACTCGCGAATGAACGATCGCCGTTATTACTCGTCCGAGGAATCGGACGGCGAACTGCGCTGTTACGAGTCCATGCCCAAGTTCTCGTCCGATTCGGACGACGAATCGGCGAGAGTCGACGCGTCGTTGCCGTCAAACGTATGCGCGTCGGTGGCGAAGGAGGACGCGCGATGGAATCTGGCGACTCATCATCTGCGAAGGGAGACCGGGGCGCGAACTGCGCGCGAGCGAGCGTGGATAGAGACGACAATGGCAAACTCCGTTAGGGCGAAGGATTATATGCGTTGCCTGCCGCTCGAGTATTATCTTTACTATCAGACGGTGGACGGAGGAGAGAAGATACGTAGGATTCAGACCTACAAGTCTTGTCGTCTTTTCGAACGAGTGAAATTCAGTGTTCCCGAGGGTGGAAGATCCTTCTGGATGGGATGTGGGAAGAGTGCGACGAGTTGCTCGCCGCGGACGTCCGCGACGCGGACGGGTACCGCGCGTGGGGACGACGATGCGACGAGTGTCTGCGGCTCTTGCGGGAGAGGTGTCGAGTCAGACAATCTGGGGGGCGAGGAAACACGGGAGCCGTGAACGCTCTGGTGGCTCGAATAGCGCGATTGGAAGGTTCGAGGGAGGATCTGCGCCGACGATTCGAACGCGTCGTAGGTGCCGGTTTGGACGGTGGGGACGGCGGTAGCAGCAGCGGCGTTAGCGGAGGATTTTTGTGGGTCGAGATCGATACGGCGTTCCAAAGTCGCGTACTCACCGGCGCTGTGACGAACTCTACGTACATCAAACCAGCGCGATTTCTCGAGGATGCGAAGGGCACCGTGCTCGAAAAAGTGCAGGATGATTTGAACAGATACGTGTGTCTGAAGGTCAATGTCATATTCAATGGAAAATTCGTAGCGGACGTTAAGACCGATGTGAAGAGTATCGCTACGCGGAACGAACAGCTCCTCCAAGGGTCCGATCTGGGCGAGTGGTACGAAAAGCACGTGCGCGACGCGATTCTAGCGGCGTTGGACGATTTTCAGGAACGCGACAGCGGATGGGCGTTGTCGCGAATACTCAACCTAACGGTGAACGTGAACAAGTGTAATCCCATGCGCGTGGGATGTTGGATAAAGATACCGCTAGGTATAAGACTTAAACAGGCGGTGGTCAACGTGCTGTCGGAGAACGACACGTGTTTCGCGCGTGCGGTGGTCGCGGCTCTGTATCCCGCCAAGCACAACGCCGAACGATGCGGCTCGTATCCCGATTACTCGACGGTGCTGAATCTCGACGGGATCAAGTTTTCCATAGATCTGAAACAGATCGGAAAGTTCGAACGTCAAAACGACGTATCGATCGACGTATTTACAACTCGGGAAGGAATCGAAAAAAAAGATAAGTTTGGACGAGGCGCCGACCGCAACGCGATCGTGCCTCTGCGGTTAACCGACGATAAGAGGGATAGACACGTAAATCTCCTGTATCTGCGCGATACGCTACGCGGCGTCAACAGGGGCCATTTCGCCTTGATAAAGAATCTGTCGCGATTGGTGAATTCGCAATTGACCGCGAAACGTTGCGCGAAGCACGTTTGCGATCGGTAAGTAAAAAAACCTGAGGAATAAGGAAACGACGCGGTGTTATTTTATATACGCATAGTAATCGCACGCATGTTACTTCGCAGATGTTTACACTATTTCTATACGCGCGAAAAGTTGGCCGCTCACAGCGTCGACTGCGGCCGAATGAACGACTGCGCCATCGTTCTTCCGAACGAGGACGATAAGTGGCTGTCGTTCGACAATCACGACAGAAAGGAGCGACTCCCCTTCGTGGTGTACGCGGATCTGGAGTGTTCTTGAACAGCGGGAGAGGGAGAATGCCGAAGGAGGCGCGAGAACGAAAAGATACGCTTATCAGCGTCACGTACCGTTCAGCCTGGGCTACTATCTGTGCTGCACCTACGACGATACCGTATCCACGTACAGATATCGTCGCGGCGACGACTGCGTTTCGTGGTTCGTGAACGAGCTTCGCGTTCTCGCACGTCACGCAATAATTAAATTCTCCACCAATATATCGATGGTAGAACTTACGGAGGACGAGAAACTCGAATTTTGGCGCGCGACGCATTGTCACGTGTGTCGGAAAGCGTTCCAACCGGAGGACAAGCGCGTGCGAGATCACTGTCATCTAAACGGACGGTACAGAGGTCCGGCGCATTCTCGTTGCAATCTGAATTACAGAAACGTGTACGTGATTCCCGTGTTCTTCCACAATCTGTCGGGTTACGACGCGCACTTTATCATCGAGAAAATCGCGAACGATTTCGAGGGTGGGGTCGAACTCCTGCCGCTTACGAACGAAAATTACATATCTTTCTCGAAGACCGTTAAGGAGACGCAAACGGACGGGATGTGGAATCGACTCGTGAAGCTTCGATTCGTAGACTCGTACAAATTTTTAGCCGCGAGTATCGAAACCCTGGCGTCCTATCTGGACAAGAACAAGCTGAGAATAACGCGCTCGGAGTACGCTGATTTGAGCACGGAGAATCTCGATCTGCTCACTCGCAAGGAAGTATTTCCGTACGAGTACGTCGACAGCGCGGACAAACTGCGGGAGACCGAGCTTCCGCCGCGCGAGATCTTTTACAGCTCCTTGACCGACGAGACCGCGAGCGAGAGCGACTACGAGCACGCGACGAGGGTCTGGCGACGTTTTTGCGTGCGGGATCTCGGCGAGTACAGCGATCTGTATCTCAAGACCGACGTGCTTCTTCTGGCGGATATCTTTGAAAATTTTCGGGACACGTATTTAGCGAGTTACGGGCTGGATCCCGCGTATTATTATACGTTGCCGGGGTACACGTGGGACGCCATGTTGAGGTACACCGGCGTGCATTTCGAGCTGCTCACCGACATCGACATGGCGATGTTCGTGGAACGCGGAATACGCGGCGGCCTCAGTCAATGTTCGCTCAGGTACGCGCGAGCCAACAACAGGCACGTACCGACGTACGATTTGTCCCAGCCCACTACGTATCTCATGTATTACGACGTGAACAATCTGTACGGCTGGGCTATGAGCGAATCGCTGCCGTACGCGAATTTAAAAGTGGCTCAACGACCCCGAGAATTTCGACGTGACGACCGTGCCGACGGACAGCGAGGTCGGTTACATTCTGGAGGTGGATCTAGAGTATCCGCCGGAACTGCACGACGCCCACGCGGACCTGCCGCTGTGCCCGACGCGCGATAAACCGCCCGGTAAGTGGCAGGAGAAACTGCTCGCTACTCTCTACGACAAATCGCGCTACGTGACGCACTATCGTAACCTGCAGCAATGTCTGCGACTCGGTTTGCGTCTGACGCGCGTTCGTCGAGTGCTGCGATTCGCCCAGTCACCGTGGCTTCGCGGCTACATCGAGCTGAACACGACGTTCAGGACGCGCGCGAGCAACGAGTTCGAACGGAACATGTACAAACTGATGAACAATGCCGTCTTCGGCAAAACAATGGAGAACGTGCGCGATCACGTGGACGTGCGTCTCGTGACGCGATGGGACGGGAGGTACGGCTACCTACGTCTTCTCGGAGAATCTGGTCGCGATCGAGCTGCGGAAGCTCGAGGTAAAATTCAACAAGCCGGTCTACGTGGGTATGTGTATTCTCGAGATATCCAAGACGCGTCTCTACGAGTTTCACTACGACTACATGGCGCCGCTCTATCGCGACCGGTGTCGAATTTTTTACACGGATACCGATAGTCTGATCTATTCGCTGGAGTGCGAAGACGCGTACGAGCGTATGAGGCGCGACATAGACAGGTTCGACACGAGCGATTACGCGGAGAATAACGCGCACGGTATGCCGCGCGTCAACAAGAAGGTGCCCGGTCTGATGAAGGACGAGAACAACGGCGCGATCATGACGGAGTTCGTGGTCCTCAGGGCGAAGATGTACACTTACAGGGTACTCGGACGCGACGACACCAAGAGAATAAAGGGCGTTAAAAGAAACGTAGTCGCTAAGAGGATCACGTTCGAGGATTATGTGGCGTGCCTGCGGGACGCGCGCGAGATGAGGACGCGCCAGTCGCGCCATACGCTCGACGTTGCACGAGGTTTACACCGTGTCGGAGCAAAAACTAGCTCTTAGTCTGCACGACGATAAGCGATACGTGACGTTGGACAGCGAGGAAACGCTTCCGTGGGAACATTACTGGTGGGAATACCGTTGTAAAAAAAAAGCAATATCATACGCTTTCTAAAATTGTTTTATCGTAGAAAAATCAATAGTACGTAAGAAACAAACCAATGAATGTGTAAATTTTTTATTAACAATAAAGTACACGTTGCGCGTATTTACGAATGTCTAATTATTTCTGTTACAACACAGACGCCTTATCTATCCAGGAATTGTGCGAACTGTCCATCCCCAACCACTTTACGTACGCTCGATTGCCGCGCTTACGCAGGACCTTTTCCACGAGATAGACGTCGGGATTGGAGACGCGCAGCAATTCGTGTTCGTAGAATCCTCCGGCTATCGCTTCTCCGCGAACGTCTTTCAGCAGATACGTAACGGGATTGGTCCTTTGTACTTTGGCTACGCGAAATATCTCGGTGGTCCAATTGGGAGTGTAGCCCTTTTCGAAGATCGTTTTGAATTTGCTCACGCGCACCGGATCGTCGACTTGAAATCTCGCCGGTGCGGCGATCTTCGCGCGACTGTACACCGTGCGCAACAGTTTTTCGGCGAGGGTGGGCGTCACGTCCGTCGGACGCATTCCAATCGTTCTGTGTCTGCGACGATTGTAATTCGACAAGAGGCGCGGCAGCGAGTCTATCCATCTGTACGATCCCTGGAGCGTGAAGAGCTTCCACATGTCGTTTTTCAACGTGCGATTGAATCTCTCCACCACCGACGCTTTCATCACCGAATACTGGGAGTGGTGATTCACCTTGCGCGCGTCGACGATTTTGCGCGCGTCGGCGTTGTAGAATTCTTTTCCGTTGTCCGTTTGCAGATTCCTAGGGTGTCGCGCGTCCTCGCGAAAGATCTTTCCGAGAGCCGTCGCGACCTCCTTTCCGCTCTTAGTCTTGAGCGGGATCGCCCAGGCGTACTTGCTCAGCACATCGATGACCGTCAGAATGTAATTGTGACCCGCGTTTTCGCGCAAATAGGGACGCATCTCGACCACGTCGGCCTGCCACAGGTCGTCGTAACCGCGCACCACGACGCACAGTGTTCCATTTTTGGACAAAAATCGCTCGCCAGCGTAAAAATCAACCAATTTTAATGAATTTTTTTTTAAAATGCGGGGGAAAACTCCAGCAATAATGAGGGACTGCGGAAAATTGGATACTTATAAACCTAACCTATAAAAAAACGTATTTTCTAGTATTTACAATACTAGAGCCTTGGAGTTTTCCAAGTCTACCTATATTTTCATGCTCATTAATCTATAATTGAAATTACTTTTGTGTTTATAATACCATTCTAGCGCAAAAATTTATTACGAAAATTGTTATTCAATTATTTGTCTTTTTCAACTAATTTTCTTATGGAATTGACTTTTGGCGAATAAATGTATTTTTCTCTTAATGCTATAAGGCCCATTTATGGAGGCCGTAACCATTAACTTATGCTGTAATTCTTAATAAATTGACCAATCGCAGTCGATTACTCTTGTAATAACCGACTACGATTGGTTAATTTTTTACAGATTGCAGCATAAGTTAACAGTTATGGCCTCCATAAATGGGCCTATAGTCTGATTCTTATAAATTAGCGGAAATTATACTTTCACGGAAAAAAATTTAGCTGAATTTAGTCGTAAAATATGGATAACCAATATTTTTTGCAGCAAGAGCTATATTTTTTGCAGCGAGAGCTATAGTTTAGCAATAGTAGCAAAACCTTTTGTTCTCGCTGCAAAAAATGTTACTCTCGTTGCAAAAAATGTTAGTTATTTATATATTACGACTATTTTAGCTATAGTAGCTAATCTTTTTTTTCCGTGTTTCCATTTATGTACAATTAAAAAATTAGGTAATTTTGCCGAATAGGGCCTTTTCCGAATTTTGATATTTTTTGGCGGCTCTCTTGCTAAAAATCTTTGTTGTGACTCCAACAATGATAATCAATCGGGGGAGCCCGAAAAATATGTAACCTACCTATTTTTTATCTACTTTTTTCCAGTGTAATTCGCCGGATTTTCCGACGTTACAAATATATGATGGTATTTTGTATTCTGTATTTTGTATTCGGTAAAGTGAAACTACAGCAGACAGGCAAGGTTACCGCAGGGTTAGCTGCGGCTCACAAACGATTGTTATGGTTTTGTTCGTCGCGTACTATCCCTCGCCTTCCTTTTTTCTCGCTCCCACTCGGCTTTATGTACACAACAGTACAAGACATTGACTGCTTTATTTGGATAATAGAATATACCAACACTTTCCTTCAGTAGACGAACAGAGCTACATGTGCTTAGACCACGGATTGCGAAGACTGTGTTCTAAAGTTAAAATATTTTCAGGACTAAAATTGGTTATTCAAGTTTCTTCCTATAAAGTACTTCTATAAAGTACTTTTAAGTCTGTCCAGCTTACTTTTTAATATCAATCATAAATCGTTTTTATTTACATCATACTAAGATGCATTATAAAATTAGTAACTTGACTTTATGTAATATGATTTGGAAATCTAATTCAGACGAAACAAACAGTAAAATTGATGAAATTGTAGAATATATAAAAACTACAAATTCTTACACTAATCATCAGTTATTGCAGATAAAGAGCAGGTTACTAAATAACTTCCTCCCACAGTACCTCAAGAAGTGGAAACAAGTCACGCGAAATAAGAAACATTTCCTGACTAAGTATGCAAAATTTGTAGAACAGGATTTTGTGGTGAAACTTCCAAATAAATTTGATAATAGTACGCCAAATGTTAGTACATCTGATGATTCAGTTATATCTCCTATTGTACGGAAAGGTCGTCCACGTGTATTATTTGAAGAGAGTTCAAAAAGAACAAAAAATAAGCGTGCACAAAAACTCGCTTCAATTTCTAGTAAGAAAGAGTTAATTAAAGCACTGAAAAAAAAGAAGCAAATTCTAACTCTGATTTAGAAATAAAAACTAACAATATTCTAGCCATGTACATGGACCTAGACTTGACAGTAAGAAAATACAAAAAACTCAAAATCCATAATAAAAGAATTAACGGTACTAATTCATTTCCATCTTATAAAACTGTAGTTCGAGCAAGAGAAAATTGTTTTCCAGAACATGTGGAATTATCCGATTCAGGAGCGAGTGTACATTTAATATCCCTATTAGAGCACACAACAAAAAGAATTCTTTCACAGTTCAATATAGATATATTAAAGCAGTTGTCTAATAAAAAATTAGTGCTTGTTGGAAAATGGGGAACTGACGGTGCGAGTGGGCAACAAACTACTCGGCAAAAGTGGTCGAGTAAATATCAGATATCTCCAATTGATGATGAATATGAGTCGAGTAATTACGATGTATATAATAAAGATGATACTGATGTCGACAAACAAGATGGAGAAAATAATGGTTATGATGTTGAAAATGGAGCTTGCGCTGATGGAAACTTGAATAACAAAAGTAACTGTGATGAAGGATGTATTAATCATTCAGACAATGCTGTGTTTTTAATTTCTTTCGCTCCTCTTCAGTTGAAAGCTGCTGATGATGTTATTTGGACCAGCAAAACACCATCATCAGTCCATTTTTGCCGAATAATCAAATTTGACTTTGTCAAAGAAACTAGTGCACATGTACTTAGTGAATTCCAACATTACACAGACCTTCTACAAAAAGTTGAAACTTATTGTTTCAATTTAACTGGTCTGTCATTCAAAGTAAGCTTTGATCTTAAGTGCACAATGATAGATGGAAAGGTTTGCAATGTACTAACTGGTCAGAAAGCTTCAACCTGCTGCAATATTTGTGGAATTGGGCCTAAATTTATTAACAATTTAGATTATGTGAAATCGCTTCCATGTAATGAAGACAACTACAAATTTGGGCTTTCTACACTTCATTGTTGGATACGATTCCTGGAATATTTATTGCATGTAGCATACAATTTGGATTTCAAAAAAAGTTCAGCGACTACAACTGAAGAAAAACGATTGAAGGAATTGAGAAAAAAGAATATCAAAAATGTTCTGAAATGTAAATTGTCATTACCTGTAGATATTGTTAAGCAAGGATTTGGAACAACAAATACAGGTAATCTTGCTCGTTCCTTTTTTGCCCAAGCCAGTAAAATATCCAAATTAACAGACTTAGATGAAGGACTGATACGGAGATTGCATAATATCTTGCAAGTTTTAACTTGTGGCAAGATGATCAATTGTGATAAGTTCAAAACTTATTGCTTCCAAACTGCAGAACTTTGTATACAACTATATGGTTGGTATAAGATGCCACCATCACTTCATAAAGTTCTCATTCATGGAAGTGATATTATCAGATCATTTGACTTACCGTTTGGTTGGCTATCAGAAGAACCAGCGGAAGGTAATAATAAGATTTTTCGTAAAGCTCGAGCTAAGCACAGCAGAATGTCAAACAGAAAAATGACTAACAAAGACATTTTACATTATATGTTAATCTCGTCAGATCCCTTAATTAGCTCTCTAAGAATAAAAAAAGTTAAGAAGGTAAAACCATTGTCAAAAGAAGCTGAAGAGATGTTATTATGATATAAGTTTAAATAAATATAAATAAAGATGAAATATCTTGAAATCAGTACGAATGGAATGATTAATAAATCAATTATATTACAGTTATGTTATTTACAAAAATAAAAAACTTTTAAAATTATATAAAAATATACAAAAATATAAAATTATAAAAAATAAAAAAAATAAAATTATAAAAAATAAAAAAAATATAAAATTATAAAAAACAAAAATAAAAAAAATATAAAATTATAAAAATAAAAAAGTTAAAAAAATTAAAAAAACTCCTTTCACAACTGCTACCTTGTCGTTGGTTAAGGGGCTTAACTTTTGTTACTAGAGTGAATGATGAAATGTAACAATGGAACAAAAGGCAGTCAAATAGCAAAGCATTAAGGTTTGTAACTAAATGTTTGGGTTACAAGATCCTTAAGTTTATGAGTGTCTATCCCATATGGATTATATACGTTTTTTATAGGTTAGGTTTATAAGTATCCAATTTTCCGCAGTCCCTCGTTATTGCTGGAGTTTTCCCCCGCATTTTAAAAAAAAATTCATTAAAATTGGTTGATTTTTACGCTGGCGAGCGATTTTTGTCCAAAAATGGAACACTGTGCGACGCGGCGGCGAGGAAAGTTTTTTCGCGCCGGCGCACAGTGGTTCAATTTACAAATCTAGCTGGACAAAATTATTTAAGGGAGAAATAAGTCGTATTGATAATTAATGCAACATTGTTTATAAAAAAAAACTATGTAATATAAAAGTAAACATTGAAAAATCAAAATTTATTATCATTTATAAGTCGTATTTATAATTTATGCAACATTGTTTATAAAAAAAACTATGTAATACAAAAGTAAACATTGAAAAATCAAAATTTATTATCATTTATGCATAGTTAATCAGAATTTGAATTGTCAGAATCATTATGTGTCTCAAAAGATGATTCTACTATATCAGGAGCCTTAATTAAATTTAAAACATCTTGACCAATTTTTTTCAAGTTCAATCCCTTTCCTGGTTTGAGCGCTGTAATTACGGGATCGGAAGTGATCAGTAAATTATTAATAATGTCAGTATTTGTATCTTTTCTTGTCATTTTTCTTGAATATTCCAATCTTGTTTTGCGAAACTCTTTATGCCTACTCTCTTGGACATCTTCTGATAAATAACCTATCGGCACCAAAAATGACCTTATAACAGATGAACCATGTATTAATATTTTATGCAATGTGACTGGCATTGGATACCATCCATAAAGAGATACATATAACTGGGCTGTTTTATTGCAGTATTCTTCGAATTTATCACATTGTATTTCATAGTCGCAGGTTATTGTTCTCAAAATAACTGAAAATCTATCTATTAATTCTTTATTTATGCCAGTTATACTTGACGAAATATCTGTTGTCTTGAAAAATCGTCGTGCACTATTTCCATCATTTGTATTGCCACCTCCTTGCTTTGGCGTATCTAAAAGCATACCCGTTTTGCTCCTAAATTTGTCAATGATGAATTTCTTCCTTGTTTTTATTTTTGTTTTGTTTTCTTCTGTGCGAGCTTGCCATTTCTTAAAATCAAGTCGATACGCAATATGAAGCACACACTCCATTAGTCTTATTTGAGCGTGAAGAGTAGATAATCCGAAGGAAAGTGTCATTTCATTAATAGGTCGTTTCTTAACTTCTGCTAAATTATTCATATCCTTTGCAGTAGCATGACATATGTAGCATCTTTGGGTAGATCTGTTCGAAGCTAAGGCATTTGCGACCTTTCCATCTACCATAGTTTCTTCAAAAAATGCAGAAACCTCTATGAGTTGGTTGTTAATTTGAATTTGCGTTGTTGTGAGGGTTTTAATTTGATCCCTAACAAATTTAAATTCATTCAGAATTTCCTCTTCAGTTTCTTTAACAAAGCGGAACCTAATCGGTCTGCAATACGATGTTGAGGACATTTTTGGATTTTTCCATAAAATATGGACTTTGTTATTTGCGTCTGAACCTTCCACTTGTAGAGGCACCAAAGATGTAGCAAGCACGTATGAATCATCCGATGTTTCAACACCTAGTTTTTGCTTGTATCTACTTTGTCCACCGCTACCATCAACACCCCACTTAAACAAAATTTTTAAATTATTAAGTTTGTAACCATCAAAGCCACAAAATTCCTTCAACACGTCATGCTGTACAATACATAGACGTTTAATAGTTAAGTCCACTAAAGACTGTAACTTAATACTTGCTCCGGCTTCGGTAATTGTCATGTCTTCTTCAGGTGGATAGCAAGCTTTCTTTGCCGCCAATACATTATGATATGAAGGATATAGCTGTTTTAAATCTTTTTGTGTCGCTGCAGACCGAAGAATCTGGTATCGTTTTTTAGTCAATTTGGTTGCTACTATGAGTGCTAGAGCTTCATCGGCAGTGTATACTGAGCATTTGTTTGTCGATTGATAAGCTTTCTTCATACGTGTCGCTCGTTTTGATAAATTTACTAAATTTTCCAATATTTTGGCTGCATCTCTTTTGCCTGCTTGGTTTAATTTATATTTTGTGGCATAAGTAAGTTCAGATAATGATTTTTGTTCGATCAACACATTTAATTTTCTTTTTTTGGATTTGTACGATGAATCTTCAAATCTTTTTTTGGGACGTCCTCGAGTCTTGGGAGTCTCCTGTACTACTTCCATGGCCCTACTATTGGCTAAGTCAATGTTCGGGATGACAATAATGGTGTTGATCCAAGTAGAATTTTTGTTTAAAAATACTGTTTTGTTGCGAGCACATTTTTTCCAACGCTGACTAACTGATATCACATATGAGTGCATTAAACGCCTTAATTCCTTCAACATGGGTTCAGAACAATTATTTAAATTAAACTTAGCTTTTAAATAGTTTATTAATGTCCTTTCACAATTCATATTATCACTCAAATTGAAATCACAACTTTTCAGCCAGTCAAATAGCTCTCTCCTATTAACGTGGGATTGTCTACCTTCAAAGAAAAAAGGATATATTTCTTAAATTCGCAAAAATACGCACATTAAACTACTATCAATCAGATCTACATGAATAATTTTATAAAATAAAACCAAACTCATGATATACAAACGCATACAAAAGTTTTGCTGTTCTCACAAACTTACAGTATTCTCGAAAATATGTAAAGAAAAATTAACAAACTGCCTGTATTTTTTTTTACTAAATTTAATAACTAATCAAAATGAAACAAAGGATAAAAATGTGAAATATGTACCTGTCTCAAGAGTATTCACCATAAAAATAATTATTTCGAAGTTAAGGTTAACCAAAATATCCATTCAACGCAAGTGCTCGTAATAATAGTATATGGTGCACCAAGGGGCGAAAGTAGCGTTTTTCAGACGAGCGTGAAGTTTGCCGCTCGAGCCGAAGGCGAGGGCGGCAAATCACACGAGTCTGAAAAAGCTTTCGCCCCGAGATGCACACGATATTTTTCATAATATCTTTACGGAAAGTTCGATTTCCATGCCTAGAGAGAGGCGAGAGTGGCCAATTTCACGCCAGGGCTTACTTTCCTCCCTTAAATAATTTTGTCCAGCTAGATTTGTAAATTGAACCACTGTGCGGCGCGTGCAATTCCTCCACGAGTCTCCGTTTTTCCACGCTCATTGCTCAAGAAGGTTCAATATACTCAGAATTCTGGCGATCTGGATTTTGTGCTTATCCACGGTATTCTTCACAGTTACGAACTGGCTTCTAAATTCTCTTATCAGATCTTTGAAGTTCTTTCTGAGCTCCGCGATCGCTCCCTCGACGTAGCCCATGTTCGTCGCGTCGGTGCCGAACTCCGGCGCGGCCACGCGTCGTATCTTGCGCTCCGACGCGTCGTAGGAATCCTCGTTCAAACGGAGCGCGTCGTTCTTCAGCGTCGCGATTCCGCCTCTCAATTCTTCCGTCGCGTCGTTCTTCTTGATCTCTTCGATCACGACGCTCTTAAGCCGCCCAATCGCGCCCTCTACGTAGCTCTTGTTCGTCGCGTCGGTGTCGACCTCCGGCGCGGCTACCCCTTGTATCTTGCGCTCCCTCGCGTGGTAAGAGCCCTGACTCAAGCGGAGCGCGTCGTTCCTCAGCGTCGCGTCGTTCTTCTTGATCTCTTCGATCACGACGCTCTTGAGCCGCCCGATCGCGCCCTCTACGTAGCTCTTGTTCGTTGCGTCGGTGCCGATCTCCGGCGCGGCTACCCGCCGTATCTTGCGATCCCGCGCGTCGTAAGAGTTTCGATTCGAGAGAAGCGCGTCGTTCCTCACCGCCGCTATCTCGCCTGTCAATTCTTCGGTCGCGCTTCTCTTCGATCTTCCGATCGCGTCCTCGACGTAGCTCTTGTTCGTCGCGTCGGTGTCGATCTCCGGCGCGGCTACCCGCCGTATCTTGCGCTCCCTCGCGTCGTAGGAACCCTCGCTCATAAAGAGCGCGTTGTTGCGCGTATAGTTACGCAGGGATTCGATCGAGGAGCGTAATCGCACCCGTGGACGCACCGTCGATTCCGTCACCGTTGCTCCGATTTGTCAGAGACATGCCGAATTTGTTCACGGACATCGCGCGCGCGGGGGAGGCGCTGGAGAGCGCGCGATACGTACTGCCGTCGCGATCGACGCGACCGATCAATTTACGACAAAACCGGCCTCGCGAAGTTCCTCGATTATCGACAGAATTTCGTTGTCGTGAGCGTCGTTGCCAGCCCGACGAGAAGCGTCTAGCAGTCGAAGTCGATCGACCAGCTCGTTGGGATCGTCCCAGTGAACGTAATCGATCGCGTTGTCGGTCAGTCGCATGGCCGACGGTAGTCCGGCGCCCTTCGTAGTCCCAACTGTGTGAGACGGGTGTACGAGCGGCGCTATTATTTTTGTGTACTTGTGTCCCCTGTTACCCTTGACAGGCATGCCGGCGCTGCGACCGCGTTTGTGAGCGCTGGTGGCGAAAAGTATACTCCTGTACGTTCGTTTGTCCTTCTCCGTGTAGACGCGAGCGTTGGGAATTCGCATGAAGATCAACTCGTACAGACCGCGCGTGCCCTTGTACCGTACACCGTCGATTATCACGGAGTCATCCGGGGCCACGTCAAATCGCTTGTTACCCAGCATCGTGCCGTGCTCGCCGAGATACACTCCGTAGACGTGGTCGATCTCCTTTTTACTGTCGCCGCTCAGAAGAGCGCCCACGTACTCCCGCCCTAACGGTCCTAGTTGGCTATTCAGAGCGTCGCGACCTTCCGCCGTGCTCAAAGACTCCCTGACGGACGTCTCCAGCGCGGGGGGTGGAGTCGTAGTCTCCGAGACGATCTCGTGTTCTCTGGGTAAAAACCGGACCGAATCGGCGTGGATCGGCGTGGAGCTCGCGATAGTTGTCGTCGTCGCGGGAGCCGAACTCAACCGTGCTGGACGCGACTCTCCTTTTTTTCCCGCGGTCGTCGTTGTCCTTATTGGCGTGAATACGTCGTCGTCGTCGTCCTCCCCGTAATCGCGCTCCAGGTCGGCACCTACATCGTCGTCGTCGTCGTCGTCGCCGTAGTCACTATTCTTCTTCGCTCTCTTCGTCGTTTTCATCTTTCTCGCGAGCGTAAAGCTACCGTCGTCGTCAACCTTGCCCGGTCCTTTACCCCTGCGGTCCGCGTCATCGGCGAGCCGTTTCAGAGGTTTGACGATGGGCTCGTACCTCTTTTCCAGAGCGATCTCGCTCTCCATTTTTCCAACCCTGAGAGCGGCGTACTTCCTGCGAATCGAGGCGCGCGTTTTGGCTATCTCTCGCACGGTCCTCTCTTCCGCGATCGCGCTCATACTCGCGTCGTTCGGCGAAGCGCACTGATCGGCTCTATAGCACGGCGAAGTCGTGGAACCCCCGTCTGTACCGTCCGCCTCGCAACGCGCTGTCCTTGTCTATCACGGCGAAACCGTAGGTGCGTCGCCAACACTCGCGACAGAAGGCGCGAAACTCGTCGTACGACATGTCGATGTTCACGTGATCGTCGTACACGTGCCGCAGATTGGTGCCGTCCTGCCTGAACAGGATCAACAGATTTGCGTTATCGCGCACGAGATGTTTCGGTATTTTGGCGTACGTCTGACAGAGATAGAAGCAATCAATATTCGAATGTCGACCCATAGAAAAGTACTCCCTCATTCTGTCCTGCTTGTCGCAGGCCACGTCGTCGTAGACGAAGACCGAGTCGGGAAGCGCCTCGTCGGGCGGAACGACGTCGCGATTGTCGGAGAACGCGCGATAGCTGATCTCCTCCATAGGCTCGAACAATCGTTCAAGATATCGATACTTCGGTTGTTGCAGAGATTTCGAGTACACGTATACGTTCTCGAAACTAAGACCGTGCGCTTGTTCCAGCAGACTCACCAGAACGTTCGTCTTACCGCAGTTAGAGGGACCGCAGATGATGCAACGTACGACGTTCGGCAAGAGAGGACCGTGTCTGCGCGATTCTCCGTTTCCTCCCTCGGTCGCGCCCGACCTTGCCTGCGTTTTGCGATCCACATTCAAGACTCCTATCGTCACCGACTGTCGCACTAATCGCATTGCGCCCTCTCTCTTTCGCTCTCTCTCTCGGTCTTTTCCGCAAGCGCGCGCTCGTTCGCGCGATGAACGCGCCCGAGCGCCGGGGCGGGGAGGGCAGCACGGACGTCGTTTCGTTTTGTCGCGCGTGCGCAAACGCTTCGCGCGCAAGTATAAGTAGCGCGAGCGCGTCGTCGTATCCGTAGAAATTCGATCTTAAAAGCAACGAATCGTTCGCGCGCGTCGGTGATCGAGATGTTTCCCATCCTACTGACGGACAGGCGCGATATTCTCGATCTAACGGCCGAGGAGCTGGAATTCGTTCCAAAGATCGTTCTGTTGCGTAAATTTGAGAAATACGTGCAACTGCTGTGGGACCGTTTGCCCGAACATATAAAAGCAGATCCCGAGGTGCAGAGATATCGCTCGTGTATGGAACATTACAATCGTCCGTGGCAGCGAACGCATATAGACGGTCCACCGCCGCTCGTCAAGGACTGCTACGAGTGCAACCGCGCGCTGGCTCTGAACGGTGAGTCGTCGAAACGTTTCCGTTCGAATTAAGAAGAAGAAAAAACCCTCCCGCAACCGCGACCGAATGCGCGGCGCCGGTCTACTTGATCGCGCGATAAACGCTCTTCCCTTCGAGCTGCATATACCCGGCTATCAGTTTTGCGGACCCGGTACGCGTCTAGCAAAGAGACTAGCGCGCGGCGACAAAGGCATCAATCCGTTGGACGCGGCGTGTCGCGAGCACGACATAGCGTATTCGCGAAGCGGCGAACTCGCCGAACGACACGTCGCCGATCGACTGCTCGCCGAGAAAGCGCGCGAGCGCGTCACCGCAAAGGACTCGACGGTCAGTGAGAGACTCGCCGCGGCGGCCGTATGGGCGGCTATGAAAGCGAAGACGAAACTGGGCATGGGTATGGAAAGGAAAAAAGGAAGAAAGAGGAAAGGAACGGGGAGAAACGCTAAGACGAGGAGGAAGAGGCGGAGGATACTTCCGAAGGCGAAACGCGGCGGCTTTTCTACCGATGTTGGGTGCGCTCGGTTCCTTGATCGGTGGCGCGGCTGGCGTGGCCAAGGCGGTGAGCGCCGGCAAAGCGGCGCGACGGGAACTCGAGGAACTGCAGCGACACAATCGCGCGATGGAGGGTCGCGGGTTGTACCTCACGCCGTATAAGAAGCGCGGAGGTGGCGCGAGGAGAATCGCCGAAAAAAAATTTCGCGGAAGAAGGCGACGTTAGCGGCGACGTCGGATCTGCCGCCGTACGGCGTCACGACGAACGAGCAGCTCGATCGATCGGCGCGTCGCCTACGCATACCGTTCTTCCGTGGGGTGTTCATGCGCGACGCTCTGCCGACGAGGGTGCGACACGCGGAGTGCGGCATCGTGAATCTCGACGACGCGGCGGGTCCGGGCACGCATTGGGTCGCTTACGCGAAGAAAGGGAACGCGGCGATCTACTTCGACGCGTTCGGAAATCTCCGTCCGCCGAGGGATCTCGCGCGATATCTCGGCGGTGGCGGCGAGAGCGCGATCGTGACGTACAATCGTCGCGCGTTCCAGACGTTCGAGCAGAGAATCTGCGGACAGCTGTGCCTGCGATTTCTTCGCGAGATCGATTGGGGGAGCGGTGGCGAACGATCGACGTTCTCCCGCGATGTCGCTGACGCTCACGTTAACCGGAACCAGCAGCGTTCTCACGGCGAGTCACTTTCCCGCTTTGGATCTGAGCGACGGCGAGTACGAGCTGGGTTTGGCGACTTTTGAGACGTACAATTCGATACCGAACGTTACGCCGGCGAACAATCGATTCTACTTCGGCGAGGACGACCGGAAGATCGTCGTTCCGGAAGGGTCGTACAAGCTGCGAGCCGTGAGCAGATATCTGCGCGCCGCTCTTCTTCATCACAAACGTCGCGCCCGCGAGAGAGAGAGAGAGAGAGAGAGAGAGAGAGAGAGAGAGAGAGAGAGAGAGAGAGAGAGAGAGAGAGAGAGAGAAAAAACTGCAGGCCGATGGCGCTGGACGGGTAAAAGAAAATAAACGAACGGAGAAGGACAACGACGACGATAACGACGACGCTTATCGCATATACGAGGACGAAGACGACGACGACGACGACGGTTATGGCATATACGAGGACAACGACGGCAAGAACGACGACGATGACGGCGGCGATAGAACGATACTCGCTCTTCGCGCCAACGAGAATACCATGAGGAGCGAGATAAAGTGCGCCTACAGAGTGAATTTTACAAAACCGAACAACATCGGTTCTCTTTTGGGTTTCTCGCGCGATCGTATCCTAAAACCGAACAAATGATACGTTTCCGACGGACCCGTTGACGTCATGAGCGTGAACATAATTCGCATCGAATGCAGTATCACCACGGGAGCGTACAGCAACGGACGCTCGGTACACGCGATACGAATTCGCGCCGAAAGTTCCACCGGGATATAAACTGTCGGAGACTCCGACGCAGATCATTTACCTCCCGATCGTCGCGCGAAACGTCACCGATATCACGGTGCGAATCGTGGATCAGAACGATAAATTGATCGACTTTCGCGGCGAGGAGATAACGATTAGACTGCACGTACGTCGTCGCCGCAGTCAGTGTGTGTGTGCGCGCGCGTATCTCCGCGACCTGAAGAGAGAGAGAGAGAGCGAGAGGGATGCTTGTTCTGAACGGATCGAGCGCGGATTGTACGAACGAGCGAGCTAGCCCGTTCTACGACGTAATCGAAAGCGTAAGGAAGAGAAGAGGTGGTGGTGGTGGTGGTCGAGGAGGAAAGAGAGCCGTTCTCAGCAACGCCAACGTCAGGTTCCTACGATCGCTGGGTCTTGCCGTGAGAAACGCATCGTTTCTACTTCGAAAGGAAAGACCATGGCCGACATCCTGAGTATCGGCGGTGAGCCGATCTTCGACGAGCGCATCGTCGGAATCGAGACTCACACGTATAACCCGTACGTGAACACGACGTTCGGGCACAACGACGAGATACGAATACCCATACAGCAACAGGATCTGTATACGCTGCCGTGCGACAGTTTTCTGTACGTCGAGGGACGACTCTATGACGACGGCGCGGGCGCGACGACGTCGGAAGCGACGGATGCTCAAAGGCAATACGCGAGGTCAACAACTGCGTGGCGTTTATGTTCGACGAGATTCGATACGAACTCGACGGCGTGGAGATCGATCGGTGTAGAAACGTTGGCATAACCAGCACGATAAAGAACTACGCGTCGCTGACCGCCGAACGAGCCAGGAGACTGCAGAACGCCGGATGGAGTTATCCGACGAACGAATCAAATCTGAACGACGCGTCCCGTCAATTCAACTTTTGCGTACCTTTGAATATTCTTTTGGGTTTCTGCGAGGACTACAGACGCGTGGTGATAAACGCGCAACACGAACTTATCCTGATACGCGCTCGGAACGACGTCAACTGCGTCGTAGATCCGAAAAAAACCGTGCCGAGAGATCCTAAAATTACGCTACTGAAGGTGCAATGGCGTATGCCGCACGTGGCGTTAAACGACGTGACTAAATTGTCGCTTTTGCGAACGTTGGAGAGCGGACGATTTCTGAGCGTGGGCTTTCGCTCTTGGGACCTGTACGAATTTCCTCTGCTGCAGAGCACGACCAAGCATTCGTGGGCCGCGAAAGCCGCGCCGCAGTTGGAGAAGCCGCGATACATCATATTCGCGCTGCAGACCGGACGGCGAAACGAATTCACGGAGGACTCCTCGAGGTTCGATCATTGCGCGCTCGCCAACGTGAAATTGTATCTCAACTCGGAATTCTATCCCTACGACGACGTGAACGCGGATTTCGAAAGCGACAAGTTCGCCGTGCTGTACGAGATGTACGCGAAATTTCGAGGAGCGTACTACGGGGACAGTCGCGACGACGCGCTCTTCTCCCCGCGCGAATTCGCGCGAGTAGCGCCGCTCGTGGTGATCGATTGTTCCCGCCAAAACGAAGCGGTGAAGAGCGCCACCGTGGACGCGCGCATCGAATTCGAATGCAAGGAAAACGTTCCGCCGAAGACCACCGCATTTTGTCTCATCGTTCACGATCGCGTCATCGAGTACGGTCCGCTGACCAATGTGGTGCGCAAAATCATCTAGCGGAAATGGCGATTGTAGGATACCACACCCCGGAAACGGGAGATATATATAAAGACGGGGATCCTTCGATCGTTCCTCAGATCCCGTTAAGAACGAGCAGTTTGAGCGTGAATTGTTCGACGCGCACCGACTCGATGGCCGCAGCGGCAACGACGATCTTCGTCGTCCTGCAGGGATTCGTGGTGAGCGACAGATTCGTCGCGAAGGAGGTGGCCGTGCTCCGAAGCAAGACGCGCGAACTCGCGCATCACGTGTTTCGCGCGCCGATGAAGTGGGACCTCCTCACGAACGCCGAAAAAGCAAGGGCCAACTGGCTGATGGCGAACCATCACGGCCTCCGTTGGAAAGACGGGGACGTGGACTATCGCCTAGCCAGGTCGATTATTCGACGCGCGGTGTGCGACGACCTGGGCGAGGGAGAAGAGACGCCCGGCGCGCGAATATACGTGAAAGGCCTCGAGAAGAAGAGGTGGCTGGAGGAGATTCTCGGCGACGTCGACGCGACGATCGAGACCATCGACGCCGAGTACGACGACATCGATCGGCTGGAGTTTCTTCGCGCCGATCGCGCGTTTCGCTGCGGACACCATCAACGGTGCTGCACGATGGAGAACGTGATGAAGTTGCGCGACTGGTGGAACGAGCGACGCGAGTGTCTCTCCAGCATCGACTCCACGGATCAAATATAAATGTGTATCCATCCATCCATCTATATATGTATATATTTTAATCAATAACAAAAAGATCTATCTATCTATCTATATTTTAATCAATAAAAAAACTGATGCAAAATCAACGAACGAAGTTATTCATTATTCGCATACCTACACCGTACGTATAGTCGTACTCGATAACGCCGAGCGCGATAGCGTCGAGCGCGCGAGCGATAGCGACGAGCAAGCGAACGAGAGCGTCGAACTCGAAGAAGAACGGCAACGATAACGCCGAGCGCGCGAAACTGTCAATGAGCGGAGTCGGGAGCGTCGAGCGGAAGCGCGATATCGGCGGCGGGAGCGTTTAATCTTGTTGCTGTTCACGCGTATTTATCTTTATATAAATAATAGTTATTTAATATTATATTTATCCAATATTATATTTATTCTTGTATATTATATACTACTTATTTACTACTTTATACTTATTGCTTCCTCATAGAGGAAGTTTTGTTTTCGTAAATTCGTATATGAATCTTTGATTGCGTATAAAGTTTGCTCTAATCAACCAAATTAAAAAGAATTATATATATAAAATAGGAGTAGAAAAAACCAAAGAAAGGATATTTGACATATGGTGTTGTAACATAATCTTTTTCTATCTATAATAATATAAATGAAATTAAAATCTTTATTGTTTGATATAATTATATACATAACAATATAATTTTATCCAATTTATTATGAAGAGAGCTAACCCCTTTATATTATATTATATTATATTATGTTATATTATATTATAGTATATTATGTTATATTATATTATAGTATATTATGTTATATTATATTATAGTATATTATGTTATATTATATATATTATATACTACTTATTTACTATATTTATTTTTTTACATATTATTTCTTGTTAGAAACGGAGGGCCAGCCCTCGACGACGTCGTCGTCGAAGTCGACGTCAATCAAGTTGATGTCAATATTGCAGCGACCGCTCTCATCCTCCTCGTCGTCGTCGTTGTTGTCTTCGTCGTCGTTGTTATCATTGTCGTCGCAGCATGTATCGGGACGCTTCGCCGATGAATCGAGTCGCGCGGCGTCCCGATACATGCTGCGAATCCTCGCAGCGTACAAACGCATGTGGTTCCTCGATTTTTTTAACACCGATACGATGAGTCCTCTTCGCATAAAATACATATTAATAAATATATATAAATGAATATATATAAGTGAATTTATAAATAAATATATAACTGAATATATAAGTGAATTTATAAATAAATAAATAAATAAATAAATAAATATATAAATGAATATATAACAATATAATTTTACATTTGCAAACTTACATTCGATCGAACATCCGTGCGTCCTCGTCGACGCGGATCGTGACTTGCAGACAGGGCGGCGCTCCATCGACGATATTTCTGAAGCGATGCTGCAGCTGCAGCACCGCCTCGTGTAAGTCGTCCGTAGCCCTAGCTACGGACGTTGCCTGGATTTGCGCCAAATCGCACACTCCTTTCAGTTTGGATATTTGTCTATTACGTGTTCTTAGGAAAAATTCACGTCACTAGCTCGAAAAACTGTGAACGAACTACACCCAGTCTAGCCTCGAGTCCTTATATATATCGAGGATGCGCAATCGAAGAAGGATGTGGAATCAAAGAAGGGATGTGCAATCATAAAGGATATTGCGTGTGTAATGAAAACTATGTAAAAAATTGACCTTTGCACACAGGAAGAAATGCATTTTTCTAATCAAACCAACTCATCCGCCGGAATCGTCGACGCATTTCTTCCACCCCGAGACCCCCGCCGCCACCTGTCCGCGCTATCGGTAGCGAGCATCCCCGCGTAAGTCGCTCGTCGCGATCGCGCTCGTATCGCGACGCATCGTCATCGTCAATAAAAGAAGCAGGATATTGTGTAATGAAAACTATTTTTAGAAAATTTGCACAGAGGAAAAATGCATTTTTTTTTATCAAACGGACTCATCCGCCGGAATCGCCGCATTTTTTCCACCGCGAGACCCGCCGCCCCTGTCCGCGCTATCGGCAACGAGCGTCA
Source organism: Temnothorax nylanderi (assembly GCF_030848795.1). Classification (NCBI taxonomy): domain Eukaryota; kingdom Metazoa; phylum Arthropoda; class Insecta; order Hymenoptera; family Formicidae; genus Temnothorax; species Temnothorax nylanderi. The sequence goes on from NW_027249414.1 coordinate 195,942, forward strand.
CCGCGTGGACCGCGCGTCGCGATCGCGCTCATATCGCGAACGCCGTTATCGCAGTTCCGCCGTTTCTCTCGCTCTCTCTCGCCCTCGACGATGTGGCTCGCGCGCGTAATCGCGTTAACCGCGTGTTTTATCGCCGCGAGTGCGTCAATCCCACGGATAAGAATTACGCATATACGATCGATTACCTGCGGAAAATACGGATATCTGACCGAAGATGGGGACGCGTTTCCGGCTCAGAGACGAAACGACGTTTCTTCGTAACGCCATCGAGGAATTTCAACGATACTACGGTCTGCCCGGCGATGGAACGCTCGACGACGAAACGCTGCAATTGATGCGTAACCGCGATGTGTTTCCAAGATATCCTGAAGCACGGAACGACGGCGAGTCTATCAAATGGCTGAGGACTTACCTGACGTGGGATTTTTACGTAGCGCCAAAGAGGAGCTGAATACCGCGTGGGCCGCGTTCGACCTGTGGTCGCAACATTCGGCGTTGACGTTCGAACGCTCCGAAACGAATCCTGACATTATAATATCTTGGCGAACCCGACGTCACGGTAACACGAATATCAACGTAAACGGCCACAAATTGCTCGCCCAAATTCGACGGTCCCGGTAATGTGCTGACCCACGCGTATCTCCCGACGAACGAAGCGGGATTCGTCTCCGAGGTGCACGTCGACGGGGACGAGGCCGTGGCATATTCACGTCGGTAAAAATCCCTCGAATACGTTTTTCCCTACATTTCACGCTGACGCACGAGATCGGTCACTCTCTCGATTGCGGCACAATGAGCGCAAGACTTCTGGTTGATGTTCGCGTACTCAGCCGACAAGAGTATCCGTGTAAGCTCGACAGATTCGACATTATCGACATTCACGTTTTGTTACGGTGAAAAACTGACGAACGCGCCCTCACAGACGCCGGCGCCGCCGCCGCCACCGCCGCCACCGCGGTTACGGCCGCCGCAACCATCGCCGGACCTGTGCGCCCTTGGTCGCGTAAACGCGATATTGATTTTGGAAAATCGAATGTACATCTCGTACGGTCGTTACGTTTGGTCGATCGATCTGGACGGTAGGACGTACAATGGACCGTTAGCCCTGTCGAATCACATGAGCTTTCTTCACGACAATTACACGCGCATAGCGCCGCCTATCAATCTCCGTCCGGTGATTTCATGGTGTTCGTAGATAATTTGGTATACATGGTTCAATATCCGGAATTTTCTCTGAGGCCAAATTGGCCGAAGACCTTGCGAGAACTCGGATTTCCCGCAGATGCGAAACTCAACGGAGCGGTAAACACCCATAGAGGCCGTTCCTTCGTGATGTACAACGGTAACTCGGTGGGCGAAGATGCCGAATGTACGAAGAAAGTCGTCAGACGTACGCCTCTCGAGGCGACGTTTTCCCGGAATACCGACTGGCGTGACGTCGATCTTCCGATACGTCGACGGCAATCTGTACTTTACCACTCGGACGCAGTTCTACAGATTCAACGAATTTACGAAAACCGTCACGGCCGCCGGTAAATTCGATCTACGGATGCTGAATATCGTCTGCCTAAGACCGAACTGTTG